>NW_015658750.1:173332-189796 GCF_001515625.1 Sinocyclocheilus rhinocerous | reverse complement strand
TAGCATGGCCTCCTAACAATCCCCATATCCACTGATTGGCTTCATCACTCTGTCTTCTCTCAACCAATAAGCTGGTGTGTGGTGGGCGTTCTGGCGCACTATGGCTGCCATCGCATCATCCAGGTGGATGCTGCACACTGGTGGTGGTTGAGGAGATTTCCCCGCTTTCATGTAAAGCGCTTTGAGTACCCAGAAAAGCGCTATAGCCTACTGTAAATGTACAGGGGCGGCGCCAGAAAATTTTGACCGCAGGTGCTGAGGTGGTGCTAGATCATTGACAGGGGGAGCTGGGCAATTAATAGTAGGCTAAATATAACCAAAATAGGTTATTTTATTTTTTATATATATATATATATAATATATATATATAATATGCGTAAGGAGTCAAATGTTTTTTATTATTTTTTTTTATTTTTTTATTTAGTTTCTTTTTTATTATCAGCCTATTTATTAAATACAATTGGCTACATCATGATTCCAGGAAAAAAATCTGTTTATCTATTCATATATATATATATGAAAACATGTCAAAAGATAAATAATGTCACGGTCACTTGGACTTTTATCTGACATTTACGTCATATCGTGCGCGCATGCGCGTGCCACCCGGCAGTGAAACTCGCTTATTCACACAGGTGAATAACATCAAAACAGACACAGAGCGTCCCGATATCAGAGATCAGAAATGGGCAAAGGTGGCGGAACGTTTGAGAGACTGTTGGGTATGTGTTATATTTCATCTTTTCAGTGTTTATTTCGACGGACAGACCGATGTATCGCTGACACATAGATAAAGTGTGTCTGCTAATGCTAACGCTAGCACAGCTTGAACAGTGACGGGAACGTTAGCATTTAACGTCTATTGTCTTTATTTTGCTCACCGGAGCTTCAACACACCAGTGCCACGAACTTAAACATGACATTGCGAACATCTTTTTCAGGTAAACCGTATGGTGTTGTAACTTAACTGTAGTTGACAAATCCATTATTTTACGTAAGCTAAGTTAGTTAGCACCCCATCTGAGCTAAAGCTATTCTCGGGCCTCTTTTTCACAAGCTACGTATACTATAAGCAGGGTTTAAAATAACAAATCATATATGCGTTTCTCATATTGTGTGCTTAGTGTGTATGAAGTAGTTGACTTTGTCTTCACCACATCTCGCTGTAAAGCAGGCAATTATAAGAGGCGTGTAAACATTGTCATGGCACTTCATATCAATATTTATGTTTACAGTTGCTTATACCTTTTGGAAAAGTGTAATTTAAGGATTCTGAAGGTATTCCCGTTATTCAAGGTTGGCTCTTCTTGTTTGCTCGTGTAATCGAGTGCTTCTGTTTAAAGAGAGAGAGGATATTTTGCCCATTTTTATTTAGGTTCACCACATAACAGTAACTTCCTGTTACTTACACACACACACACACACACATATATGGGGTTGCATATGGGTTGTAATTTCTATTCTTGATTTTTGGGATTGTGTGGTTTACTGGACAATATGTAAAATATTCATCATACAGTAGGGCTGCACGATAAATCGTAATAATTAGATTTTTTCGTTTTGTTAATTTTTATGACTATTATATAATATGTATTATGTAATGTAAGTAATATAGGTTGGTACATGTTTATTTATTGCTCTGTATTGTATTGGTTCCTATAAATTATGATAATTAAATATGATTCTTTCTTGTGTTCATTTAGTGGAAAACGTGTCTTATGTAGAATTTTCTATTTATTTTTGGTATCAGTATGTACCAGTGAAGAGAGATATATTTTACTATACCGTCAAACCTGAACATGGTCTTTTCTGCTTCCTTTTCTCATGTTTTTAGTAAACAGACCTTTAACTAATTGATTCTGATAACACTTGACAATAACACATGTGCTCTTTCAATCTTTCACAGATAAGGCTACCAGTCAGCTGCTGCTGGAGACAGACTGGGAGTCCATTTTGCAGATATGTGACCTCATTCGGCAAGGCGACACGCAGTAAGATAAAACATTTTCTGATGTGATTGCATGTCACTGGAAGAGCAGGAATCATGCGTTGTGATAAATATGGCTTTGACTTTCTTATATACTGTTTTGTTATTTCCCGCCACCAGGGCTAAATATGCAATTGGTGCCATCAAGAAAAAACTCAATGACAAAAATCCACATGTAGCGCTCTATGGTCTTGAGGTAAGTGTAGTTCATCTACAAATATAGAGCACTATAGACCAGGGATTTTCAAACAACAATGAAAAGTAAAAATAAATTATAAAAGTAATATTAAGATTATTTTATTATTAAAATAATAAATAATGACTTAATAAAAATAGATTAAAATCAATAAATTATGCAAAGTGTATTTAAATAAATAATTAAAATACTATAATTAATACATAATGATTAAATAATTAAATAGTGACTGTGACCATATATATAAAGTTTTTGTATTATATGCAAAGAAAACATCTTGGAGCGCTACTGCTGAAAGGACCTCCGTTTAATAGTCCCAGAAGGTGCTCTTTGGTAGGGTTCAAAATTATATCTATAGAAACTACGGATCCAAGACACTTCTTCCAGTTCCAAAATGTTAAAAAGCCTTTATTCAAGCATGGCTCACTCTAGAAACATTAAAAATGACTAGAACACTGCACACTGATTCATTTCGGCCATCCAGCCTTCCTCAGAGTGTGTCAAGTACAAAATTAGTCACAGGTGTAGATATAATCAGTTGCTCAGTAGAAATGGGAGAAACCAAAATATATTTTTGTATAATGCCTCGATCAGTCAAGGTCATGTGTGTAAGCTAGCATTTGCTTGTCAACAGGTCCTGGAGTCAGTGGTGAAGAACTGTGGCCAGACGATTCATGATGAAGTGGCCAGTAAGCAGACAATGGAAGAGCTGAAGGAGCTGTTCAAGGTGATTCCTGCTTAACTCAACCTATAATATAGTGATATCTGTTGCTTTAAGAGTTGTCTTTGGCCCTGCCTTTATGGTCTTTCCAAGTGGGTTAGACCCAGTGACTAATGCTGCACTGTACTTCCTGATTGTGTCATCACGTCACATGTTTATTTGGCTGAGGGAAGTTCCAGCAGAAATCAGAAACAACACACTGTTCTTGGATTTCTTTTGCTGGTCTGTAGGGTTGGGTACCGTTCACATTTTAACCGGTACGGTACCGGTATCGGTACCTGAATTTCGGTGCCGGTACCCAACGGTACCTTTTTTCGGTTCTTTACTCTGTGTAATTACAAAAACATTTATTTCAGTGAAAAAATAAGTCCAAAAGTCTAAATTTCAACATTTTGAAAAGGGCCCTACAAACTTTTTCTCTTTTTTTTTTTTTTATTGTATTATTTTTTTCTACAATTAAGTGATTAATCTGGTTTTAATATTTATTTTTATCATTTAATTGTTTTATTTCAATTTGATAGAAAATAGAATATTTAAAGATGTAAATTATACTGTACAAAAGACAAAATACAATTTATTACTTATTACTTATTTTACTTTGAGTAATATATTTCTGTTTCATGTTAAACCGTACTGTTATTTTGACAGGTTGCCATGAAGTTTCTGTGTGTATACAGTATGATGATGCTAGTTTTCTCAAATGAAACGGTAAAATTCTCGCGAAGTGACTCTCACAGCAGCTCTGGAGATTAGGTTTTTGTGTTCATGTCGTCATATAGTGAGACGCAGAGGCAGAAAATCACAGCGAGCCTCGTGCATGCTTCAGTATTTGTGTAGTGAACCAAACCACGGCGTTTCCACCATTCATACATACAGAGGCAAGCGGAACATGCAGGATTCATATTTAAACCGTCTTTTTGCATTTTAATATTCACAGACACTAGTTCATATCGCGATTCGAATTAAGTGGCAGTGGCTACTTTTGATTTATTCGTCCAAAATTGAGTAATTCCGTGGCATTCTGTGCTATAGAGTAAATTAAATTATGAATGGATTCCGCGATCCCGTCCGCGTTTTCGCAGAAACCATATGGCCCTAGAAATGTAACCACACTTCACAACATTTCGGCTTGCCCTGTGTGTTGTTTGAACGAGTTGCAGGGGTGACATCACGTCACAGGGTTTCTCTTTTTCTGTCTGTAGTGTATGCGCCCAGATGCGTTCTCAGGTACCGAAATTTGGCACCGATTGATTTAACGTGAATCGGTACTCGGTAGTACCAACGCAATTCGGTCGGTACCCTTAAAAGTACCGAGTTCGGTACCCAACCCTACTGGTCTGTAAGCTTTAAAAATCACAGAAGGTTTTGAGGTGGTCAAAAAGACTTGAGATTTTTCTGTTCTCATGTTTGTTTTTTGTTTTTTTTAAATAACCGGTTAGAGGACTTCTGTGTTCTGATTTTAAAGCCATCACTGACTGAATGTGACTTCTTTGTGTTCAGAAACAACCCGAACTGAACGTGAAGAACAAGATCCTTTATCTGATCCAGGCCTGGGCCCACGCCTTCCGCAACGAGCCCAAGTACAAAGTCATCCAGGACACCTATCAGATCCTGAAGGTGGAAGGTAAGATTTACGCAGGTTAACGCATTTCTAAAGGGCATCCATTTCTAAATTTGCAGAACCAGATTGATATGATGCATTATGCACTGCTGCAATTTATATACATATACTTTCCAATGCATAGTGCAATTTAAAAGCAAAAATACCTGATTCATTTTCAAATGTCAGTAAAAATAAGATGACAAGCTGTGAAACTTTTTAAAAGAAAAACAATCACTTATACTCGTTCAGGTCATGTCTTCCCAGAATTCAAGGAGAGTGATGCCATGTTTGCAGCGGAAAGGGTGAGAATAACACTGTTGAGTAAATCATGTACATTTTGCACACTCTGAGATGTTTGGTTTGTCATGGGTCTGTCATTTTTTTTCTCTTCCAGGCCCCTGATTGGGTGGATGCAGAGGACTGTCACAGATGTAGGGTTCAGTTTGGTGTTATGACCCGAAAGGTATATACCACTCCTTTGAAAATCTACTATCCTTAGTTATATAATGTTTATGAAGTACTCTATCTAAGTCAATGTTATGATGCATAACTGCTGGTGGCTCTTCATTCAGCACCACTGCAGGGCATGTGGGCAGATTTTCTGTGGGAAGTGCTCTTCTAAGTACTCTACCATTCCCAAGTTTGGCATTGAGAAGGAGGTGCGTGTGTGTGAGCCCTGCTTCGAGCTTCTCAACAAGTGAGTATATGTGAAAAAGACAAATACCTACCATTGTGCTGCTCTTTCTGTTATTTGAGAAAGGGTATTCGTGATACCTTACATAGGAATAGTTGACACAAAAATAAAATTTCTATCATTTTTTATCCCATATATACTCCATACAGCTAGAGCAGAAATAAATTACATTGTAAAATAAAACAATTATTTTAAATTGTCATAATATTTCACAATATTACTGTTTTACTATATTTCTGTGATCACAGAATGTAATCTTTTGTCAGAAAATGTCTTTATATCTGTGTAATATCTTCTTGGAGTTGTCCTTTGGGTTTCTCATGTTCATAAGCCTGCTGATGCCTAGAGATTTACCAGGATGTGTGTGTCTCCTAACCCCTCCTCCTCACCAGCCACCCCTCCCTTTCTCCCCCTCCTAGGAAAGCTGAAGGGAAGGCCACCAGCGCTGGACAGCCCGAGCTTCCCCCTGAGTACCTGACCAGCCCTTTGTCCCAGCAGTCTCAGGTAGTGCCCACAGAATCAGTAAGTAGTTGCATTTCATAGAGGGCTCACTCTCATGGGCGTCACAATTATGGAGCATACCACCAAATTAATTGAAACGGACAATGAACCAATAGTTTATCATTCATGCCCAAGTTTATTTGGATCTTGAATGCAAAGCAATTTTGAGGCTCATGAGTGAGAGCTCATATTACTGTCTAGTTTGTGTGCTTACTGTCAATCCCACTCCAATCAGTAATAAACACTGTATTTAAAGGTGAAGTGTCACTGGTGTGACCAAATAGAATTGCTGAAAAAATGGCTGGCCATTTTAGGAGTAGTTCATTTATGATAATATGATAACAGTTTTATGTTTTTGAAAAAAGTCTCTTTGTTCATCAAGGCTGTGTTTATTTGATTGAAAATACAGTAAAAAAAAAAAAACAGTAATATCGTAAAATGTTTTTACAGTTTGAAATAACCATTTTCTATTGTAAAATGTAATATATTCCTGTGATCAAACCTGAATTTGCAGCATCATTACTCCTTCAGAAATCATTCTAAAATGATTTGCTGCTCAATAAGCATTTCTTACTATTAGCAATTTTGAGAACGATGTTTTTATAGGATTTTTTTTTTTTTGATGAGTAGAAATATTAAAAGAATATTTATTTGAAATAGAAATCTTTTGTAAAAATATAAATGTCTCTGCTGTCATGTTTGATCAAATTAATGCACCCTTGCTAAATAAAATATTTTTTCTTTCAAAAAATAAAAATAAAACAAATCTTACTGACTCCAGACTTTTGGGCAATAGTGTATATTCATAACAGCTAATCAGATTCACACCAATGCAAAGCTGAATTTCCAGCATCATGACTCTTCAGTGTCACATGATCCTTCAGAAACATTTCTCATTATCAATGTTGAAATAAATTGTGTTGCTCAATATTTTTACAGAAACTGTGACACTTTTTTCAGGATTCTTTCAAAAGCAGAATTTATTTGAAATAGAAAACTTTTGTTACATTATGTCTTTACTTTGTCTTGTCACTTTTGAATAATTTAATGCATTCTTGCAGAGTATCAAGTATTTAAGTATTTTTTGTTTAAAAAAAGACAACGATTTTTATCAGGACAAACTTTTTAGGACTTATTTAAAAAACAAATTAAATGGACCCAGAAAAACTTTTACAGAATGCATACAAAATCTTTTTGTCCAAGTTAAATTTTATTTTTAAAAAAGAGTGATAAAAAGAGATATTATATTGTTGAATGCTTAATCTGTATCCGCAATGTAATGGCATAAATTTAAATACAACCAACATTAATTTATAAAAATTACCTAAAACTTTTGAATGGTAGTATATGAAAAACCCAATCAGTGTATTTAAATAATATTTTCGTTATTTTCAGCTGGCCCGTTACCTAAATAGAACTTACTGGGAGAAGAAACAGGAAGAGGTTCGCAATTGAATATATTTTAAAATGTAATTTATTCCTGTGATGCAAAGCTGAATTTCCAGCATCATGACTCTTCAGTGTCACATGATCCTTCAGAAACATTTCTCATTATCAATGTTGAAATAAATTGTGTTGCTCAATATTTTTACAGAAACTGTGACACTTTTTTCAGGATTCTTTCAAAAGCAGAATTTATTTGAAATAGAAAACTTTTGTTACATTATGTCTTTACTTTGTCTTGTCACTTTTGAATAATTTAATGCATTCTTGCAGAGTATCAAGTATTTAAGTATTTTTTGTTTAAAAAAAGACAACGATTTTTATCAGGACAAACTTTTTAGGACTTATTTAAAAAACAAATTAAATGGACCCAGAAAAACTTTTACAGAATGCATACAAAATCTTTTTGTCCAAGTTAAATTTTATTTTTAAAAAAGAGTGATAAAAAGAGATATTATATTGTTGAATGCTTAATCTGTATCCGCAATGTAATGGCATAAATTTAAATACAACCAACATTAATTTATAAAAATTACCTAAAACTTTTGAATGGTAGTATATGAAAAACCCAATCAGTGTATTTAAATAATATTTTCGTTATTTTCAGCTGGCCCGTTACCTAAATAGAACTTACTGGGAGAAGAAACAGGAAGAGGTTCGCAAGAGTCCCACCCCCTCTGCTCCTGCTCCAGTTTCACTGGCTGAGCCTGTGCCAATCAGCCAACCAGTGGAAAGCCACGCTTCAGTCCAACCCATCAACATAGTAGAGGTACTTTGAGCACTGAAAATGGATAATCATAAAAGCATTTTAATCATGTTCCGCGCTGAATGTCTTGCATGTGTCTCTTCAGCAGCAATATCAGAATGGAGAATCTGAGGAGAACCATGTGCAGTTCCTGAAGGCCTTGCAGAACGCCGTCACCACCTTCCTTAACCGCATGAAGAGCAACCACATGCGCGGCCGCAGCATCACCAATGACAGCGCTGTGCTCTCTCTCTTTCAGTCCATCAACAACATGCACCCACAGCTGCTGGAAATACTCAACCAGCTGGATGAAAAGAGACGTGAGTCACGTGTGCATGTTTGTGTCTCAAACCCATTTCCACCTGGTATCAACATTCACGCGCAGTGCTAAATAAAGGTGTAAATGGGGTCCAAAACCTCCTCTATTAATTTATTAATGCCAAGTAGTGAAAAACACCATATATGATTTTTGCTATTGAATACTTAGAATTCATTTTACAGTTTGCAAAACAATCATTTGGATAAAAATAATACCCATGGCTAAAGATTTTAAATGAACCGTAATTGTTGTTCAGTTGTTAGTTCATTAAACATAATGCACTAACAAATGTTAACAAATTGTACCATTTTTATAATATGTGGTCATCCGATGTGGATTATTTGATGGCCAAGATATATATATATATATATATGTATCTGTATATGTATATATATGTGTATGTGTGTGTCTATCGGCCATCAAATAATCCACATCGGATACTAATTTAAAGCTAAGTGAATAACACATGTATAACAACTGCTGCAAATATTTTTTACATAATATTTAATAAAATAATAAAATTGATTTCTCAATATATACAGGGTGTCCGTGGGGTCTTAAAAAGTATTAAAAGTATTTATGGAATCCTGCAAGATTTGACGTCATCTGTTACGGCGCTCACTGACTGACTGCGCCGCTGCGTGATAGCGCCGGGGCTTGTTGATCCTGCTCTCGCTGAATTTCTGACCATTACCGCACGCTCCCATTTTTGTTTTTTTCCCATTTTGATTTTTGTGTCCGCTTCCGCAAACATTCTAATATTGTATATCATTTTTGCCCATCAGGGCTGCGCTATCAATATGTGGGGTATTTAAATCCCCTTTGAATGAGCGCTCGCTGTCGTAATTCACTTTCGATTTTGCGATCGCGCGCGCACTGTGTAAAGGGAGCACATCCTACGATAAAAGATACTATTTGTCAATGCACTCGGGATCTGTTGAGAAGCAAATCCTCCAACATCTTGTCATTGGTTAGTCACTCAATTAATTATCTTGTGCTTCGTTCCCCCCTTCTGAATTATGTTGTATTGATAAGGAGTTATCATAAAGTAAGTCTGTTAATTGTGCTATCTTAAAATCAATATATAGTAAATGTAATCTAAAGTGTCGCTGATGTAACCGGTTAAAACTTGGAGTGGCGATGAGGTCTTAAAATGTATGGAAAGAGTCTTAAAAAATGTCTTAAAAGGTATTAAATTTAACTCCATAATTCCTGTATATACCCTGATATAATTTACAGCTAGTAAATAACACATGCATAACTGCTGCAAATAAGTTTATATTATTTATCAGAAACAAATAATTTGATAATGAATCAAATTCAATTTAAATAATGATCAAAATAAATGAGATTGTTTATTTAGATTTCCCACTATTTAAAGATCGTAAATATCACATGCATTTCAACTGCTGCAAATAAATTTGTTTAATATATTTACTAAAATAATTAGAAGTAAATCATTTGAAAATGAATCAGTTTAAATGTAAACATCAGAATAAATTAGATTATATATTTATTATTATTATTTTTACCTTAATAATATTTAGAAACTGCTGCCCCCAAGCTGTTAACCTGATGTTTTGTTAGTAACTTCCAGTGTAGATAACTGCTCTTTCCAAATGACACAAAATTTACAAATATATTGTAGCTTGGTGGGTTGCAGTTTCAAAGTATCGTCCATAACAATTCTGAATTAAAAGGTGCTTTGTGATGTGAATGTTGTCTTCTCTCTCGGTCAGTGTACTATGAGGGACTTCAGGACAAACTGGCGCAGGTGCGTGACGCGCGGGCAGCACTGAACGCTCTGAGAGATGAGCACAGGGAGAAACTGAGACGGGCTGCCGAGGAGGCAGAGAGACAGAGACAAATCCAACTCGCCCAGAAACTAGAGATCATGAGGCAGAAAAAACAGGCAAGTTGCTTTTCTTTTGAGCCTGTGAATCATGTGATGAGGGAAAGCTGACTGTGATTGGTTACTGCAGGAGTACTTGGAGATGCAAAGGCAGCTCGCAATCCAGCGCCTGCAGGAGCAGGAGAAGGAGAGACAGATGCGCCTGGAGCAGCAGAAACACACCATTCAGATGAGAGCACAGATGCCTGTGTTCTCCCTGCCTTATGCACAGGTGTGTACTACTACATTCATACATTTGACACATTCAGTGTGCAGATCAATGAATCAGTCATGATAAATATTATAATGTACAAATGACGTATGTATTAGGCTAACCGAGACTTGTCATTTGCACTTATATATTGTTGCTCTTTTGTTAGTTTTGATTGCCTTTATTGTCCTCATTTGTAAGTCGCTTTGGATAAAAAAATGTTTAAATAGATGAACGCAAGGAAGAATATTTAATCATTTTCATGTGAAGCAAATTTACCAACTGAAGTTTAAATAAGAGACAGTCTTAAAACATCTCAGTCTTTGCAGTCTCAGTCTCTTTCATACGTAAGTGACACAAACACACACACACACACATATACATATATATAATAGTTTCTTGTATCACATAGAATTTAACATCAAACACATATTTTAGCAAAATGTTTATTTTAGTCAGAATTGTTGCACTCTCATTCTATTGCGGCTTCAGTCTGTGAAGTTTAACGGAGACCTGTTTGATTTCAGGATGATCCTTTATGGAAATGGATGTAATCACATGACTCTCTAACGTTTTAAGTGTGCAAACATGATTAATTGATAATCTAATTCTTTGTTGATTATTTTAATTTCATCAGTTTTGTCAATTCATCGATGCAGCCCTATTTGTAATGTGCTGTTTGGTGTTTGTAGATGCAGTCACTGCCTCCTAATGTGGCAGGAGGGGGGGTGTATCCCCCCACTGGCCCTCCCAGCTATCCTGGCACCTTCAGTCCTGCTGGCTCAGTGGAGGGGTCGCCCATGCATGGAGTCTACATGAACCAGCACGGACAGACTGCTGCCGGTGGCCCGTACCAGGCCATGCCTGTGTCAGCTACAGGTCAACCAAACATCCTCTATCTTTCTCTCGCTCTCTTTTTAAAAATCGTTTTAGTGAATAAACCAGATCAGCTTCAAATGTGGCACTTTTTTATTTAACAGATTCTCTGCTCACTCTCTTTTAGATCCCAACATGGTGAATGCTTACATGTATCAGACTGCAGGCACCAGTGGGCAGCCATCCGCCCCAGGACAAGCCCCTCCCACAACCACCCCTGCCTACACTAACTACCAGCCCACACCCACACAGGGCTACCAGGTCAGGAGATTCAAGATCAATGTTTCAGGATCAGTTTACATCTTTACATTTACCCAAAATGTTCATATTATTTTACTTCTTTACAAGTACTGTTATTTATGGAGTCCCGTTTCCTACACTGAATTTTTTAATCTCACAATTGCCTTTTTTTCTCATAATTGTTATATCTTGCAAGTCTTACTTTTTTTCTCAGAATTGTGTGATATAAACTCTTAATTGTGAGTTATAAAGTACAATTCTGAGGGCAAAAATCACAATTGCAAGTTTATATCACGGAATTCTGAAATTGAAAAGTCAGAATTCCAAGTTTATATCACGCAATTCTGAGAATAAAAAGTCATTTTGAGATTCGGCGTGAATGTTTACATGTTCTTTCTGTAGAACGTGGTCTCTCAAGCTCAGAGTTTGCCCCCTATGTCCCAGGCTGCCCCCACCAACGGTATTGCCTACATGGGCTACCAGCCATACAACATGCAGGTACGTTTTACTGCATCAGATCACAGGTTGTGTCCCGCATTGCAGCCTGTATGTCTCAGATCTGATGTTCTTTCCTATTTATAAAAACCACATGGGATGGAAAGTTTGAAGACTGTCACTGATTGCTGTTAACTTCTTTTGTAGAATATGATGACCGCTCTTCCAGGACAAGACCCCAACATGCCTCCCCAACAGCCCTACATGCCTGGGCAACAGCCTATGTACCAGCAGGTAAGCATTTTTATGTAGAAAGATTTTATTGTGCGGAATAGCTTACTGTTCTCTTACTATTTCAGCAGTATTTGTATTTTTTGCGGAGTACACACCTTTATACTGAATGGTCAAATTTACAGAAATGTGCAATATACAGTGACTATACAGTGAATTATATATTTAATATAAAGAAACTACGGTTTTTTTTTTTTTTTTGGTTGATTGAAAAGTTGTACAAAGTTTGATATAAACATGAAACAACTAATTATTTCCAAGATGATAACTTTAAAACATTAGGCAGCACAACTGTTTCCAACATTGAAAATAAAATCAGCATACGAGAATAATTTCTGAAAGATCGTAAGACACTGAAGACTTTTAATGGCTGATGAAAATTCAGCTTTGCCATAACAGGAATAAATTATATGAAGTATGTTATGTATAGTAGATTAAATAAGTATATTAAAAATAGAAAACTCCCTTATTTTAAATTGTAGTAATATTTCACAATATTACAGTTTTTACTGTATTTTGGATCAAATAAATGCAGCCTTGATGAGCATAAGAGACTTCTTTAAAAAACATGAGAAATTTTCTAATCCCAAACTCTTGAATGGTAGTGTATATATCTTCATTTTTTTTAATCCCTATGGAAAAAGTGTGCTGGCACTGTTGCACTCTATTAATCTGAATCATATTGTCTCTTCATGTTTTTAAACAGATGGCTCCCCCCGGCGGTCCACAGCAGCAATCACAACAGCAGCTGGCGCAGGGTCCACCTGGCAGTGCAGAGGCTCAGCTCATTTCATTTGACTGATCATAGCTCATCATATGCCATTACCCACCAGGTCCAGCACACTACATTCAACCCTCCCTTACCCTGCTGTTTCTGCACCTGCTCTCACTTCACTATGTTCCACAAATATTGAAGGTGTACAAATATTGTAAAAGCATATGGCTGTCTGAGTCTCCCTCCTCTCCCTGTCTCTTTAAATGAAGGAGGAGAGGCTACAGATGGAGCTGGTGGGGAGCCTTTATCTCTTAATTTGATGAATCTCACAAAACTCTCTAGATCATATTTTACCCGTGAAACAAAAAAAGAACCAACTTTTCTTTTTTTTTTCTTTTTTTTGCTTAAAGAAAATGAAACCTGTTTTAGACCATTAAATTTTTTTGTGACAAATTATGACGGTTAAATGTGTTTCCTTGCTCTGTTCTCATTATTGTAATGCAAAAAATTGTCATTAAACTGTAAAGTAGTTACATGGTAATATTTGTTGTACTGATCCTGATATCTTTATCCTGATATCTTGATTTAAAAATGACTGTGTATTAGTAATGAGATTCCCCATTGACAATTATGAGAATTACCAAGAACAACATCAAGTTATCTTATGAGAGTTTTGGTGAAAATATGCTTTGACGATGCAATGGTCCTAGAATAAAATGCCTTTTCTTGTGTTTATGGAAATGTATAAAGCCCATTTCTGCAACATAAGATAGTCATACTTTGGTAAATCATAAGTCATAATTGAGACAGTATTTCTATTGTCTTGTAATTGATGTCATAATTTCAATTTATTTCTGTATCATAATTATCGCTTAGTATCTCAAATCAAAATTGACATTGTAAGTCATAATTACAAGATAAAAAGTCAGCATTTTGAGAATAAGTTTTGATTTGTCATAATTGACTTAGTATCTCATAATTTTGACTTTGTATGAGATACTAAGTCAGAATTATGATAAATGTCTACTTTAATCTCCAATTTCTAATTCAATCTCTGCTATCAATCTCAATTATGACGGATCTCATAGTTTAGATATTTTATTATTTTAAAGTTGAAATTACATTAAGTCAGTTATGAGTCAAAATTGAGATATTGTCATAATTGAGATAGTCAAACACATCTACTGTCATAATTTATCTCAAAATTATGACTTAGTACCTCATACAAAGTCAAAATTATATGAGATTAAGAGATTTCTACTTTGTCATAATTGTATTTTGCTAATCTCAATTATGACTTAGTATCTCATAATTTAGGATTTTGTTTTTATTTTAACATTGAAATTACACTGTGAGTCATAGTTATGAGAGTCAAAATTATGAGATACTAAGTCATAATTGAGATAAAAGTCAAAATTATGACAAACAAATCTACTTTGTCATAATTATGACTTTATCTCATAATTTTGGCTTTTTATAAAAAAGTTTCACCAAAGCTTAGGAAGCAGAAATGAGATTCTATTAAAAATATGACCTGGACATGTTGTGAGATTCATGCTACTGCTAACTTTCATCTCTCTAGATTTTTGCAAATGTAGTTTTTCCTTATAAAACTAAGCTGATGCAAGGTTAGTCATTCGTACCATAGAGAAACAAGCACAATATGGTTCGAAAAGACAAGACATAGCTATCCTTTTGTCTCATATTTTTCTAAGATGTGTTTGCATGAGTGAATATGTAACAGCCATTTATTTTTCTTCGGTTAAGAGTCTTGCTGGCTTTAGCAGAGGTCACTGAGGCATCATAGCAGTTTTTCAGCTCTGATTTGCTCTGAAGTGCTCTAATGTGACATTCCAGTGCTGGTTTCCATGTATCCGATTCTAGAAATACTTCAGAAGCACTTAGGATCAGTGTTGTGGAATCCTCGCTAATGATTTATGCGGTAGATGGTGTTTGGCTTCTGTCGTATAAAATAACAGCCAATGAGATGTCAACTTTACTGCCATTTGCATATCACCAATCTAATCAAAATAAATAGGCTGGTGTTTCCAGATACTGCATGTAAGTTTGCCAGACATCACATCCGTTTGTCTTTGCTCCATGTGGATCTTCACAGAGTGGCATAGCCAGGGGTTCAGACCTGACTGCGCAGAACTAATCAATCGATCTCAAAGCCACAGTTTCATTACCAATTAATTACAGTGCAGAATTGAGTACTGGATCAATGGCAGACAAAGGAAGTCTATTTTTAGACTGTGGTTGTAAAAACTGTTGACAGCCTGTGGATGGTTTTGATGGATGACGTGAACGCTGCATGTTTGTAACACACACACACAACCGGTGACATCTGTAACCCCTTCAATATCATCTTTATTCTATACTGATCCACCTCATGTTAAAAAGAAGTCATTTTAACATCATATTTAATAAATATCTTGTTCTTTTATTGGTCATACATTAGTGGAAATGTTTCTTTTCTTGTCTCTGAAAGTATGCATAATAAAACAACGGCAGTCTGTTCATTTGTGTGTTTGAAGTGCAGGCAGAATGAGAAACTAGTGAAAATATGTGAAACTGACTAAAAGAAAGTGAAGGGTCAGATGTTTTATCTTGGAAACTGGATCCTTGTTCTCTGAATGGACAGATTTCCTACAGTTTTCTGAACACAAGGCATTTGTTACTCTCAGGCATCTCGATCTGTTGAATAACACACCAGACAGAGGTTATCAATGTGCCGTTTTCAAATCTTTTTAGTCCATAGGATTGAGTGAATTCCATGAAAACTGGTCCTATTTTGTCTCTAAATTGTAAGATAGATATGAGAAATTACATTTTGCTTAAAGAATATGAAGCTTGTATATAAGACCATTAGGATTTAGTGTTTTGTGACATTTTCATGATAATTTAGAAATTAAAAGCCCCAAAATCCTCATTTTTTTGTTACACAAAAAACATGGATCCTCATTACTGCAGTATAAATTAAATTGTAAACCTTTTTAATTCATGTAAAATGGTAGTAATTTATTCTAATGTAAATTATGACAAGCATCGCTAAGAATGAGTATTAGAGAAAATATCAATAATAAAACAATAAAGTAAATCATTCAGATGCATTATGGTAATAAGAATTATGGATAAATTGTGTTTAAATGGTTAGTTCACCCAAAAATGAAAATTAGGCTGTGTTTTACTCACCCCCGAGGCATCCTAGGTGTATATTTAGACTTTCTTCTTTCAGACGAATCCAGTCGGAGTTATATTAAAAATTGTCTTTGATCTTTCAAGCAGTTTCATGGCACTCAGCGGGTGTTGCATGCTTCAGTCCAAAAAAAGTGAAATAAAAAGCGCCCATCCATATAAAAAAAGTGCCTCACACGGCTCCGGGGGGTGAACAAAGGCCTCCTGTAACGAATCGATGCGTTTTTGTAAGAAAAATAACCATATTTAAAATGTAATAATCACTTTAATCTAGCTTGTACATCTAGCTGATGTACACAGAAGCAGTTCCAGGGGAATGATGTACGAGTTCAGCGTTGCGCATGCGCCGCTCAGAAGTGACGAACGCGGAAGCACAGCGGAGAGATCAAAACAAAACA
>NW_015658750.1:170945-172906 GCF_001515625.1 Sinocyclocheilus rhinocerous | reverse complement strand
GATAGATAGATAGATAGAATGATAGATAGAATGATAGAACGATAGATAGACAGAAGGGCTGTTCGATATTGAAGAAAAATGCGATATGCGATACCTTGTTAAAAAATGCAATATTCGATATGCAATACGATATTGCTTAAAGTGTGTAAAATCAATTTCAATTTTTTTTTTAAATATTTAAAAATGAAAATGATGTAACCAGTTTGTTTCACATTCTTTCTTGGAAAAGAAAGAATCACTACAACTTCTGAAAGTGACCAGCAGTGTTTTAGGATTACATAAAAAGTAATGTCACAAATCAGAAAATGTCATTTTAACATCAGTGTGGACATACAAACAAAAACAAATTTATGACACTAATTTTATATCATTGTAATTTTGCTTTCCATACACTTTAAGTACTTCTTCATACCACAGCAAGAACTATAGTCTGAGAAAGTTCAAACATGATTAAAGGCAAGTGAACAGTCAGTAAAAAAAAAGAAATACACAATTTACAAGCATAGATAAAATAAACAGTAGTATTAAGATACAGAAATGTAATAATTAAGTGTAAAATAACACTGCATAGTGTTCACTGTATGAATTAAATTTAGATTAATCTTTGTTATAGCTGTTTTGTTGTTTGATTAACATTAGTGACATATTCAGCAGCACGTATTTATAGGCTGCTGTCCCTTTAAATCTGACTGCACGGATCCAGTATAATGATACACATTCGATTTCTTTCTCAGCTGTTTACATTCATCTAAAACATAACCGACTGCGTTTACGAGAATGATGATCGAGACGGGTACTATTTACATAATTCTGTGTGTATGTGTCTGTTTAAACATGAGGACATGTGTAAGACGAATCAACTCGGTGTTCGCGCGCCGTCTGAAACGCGTCCCTCTGTGTGTGCGCACGGTTTGCACGTGTGCAGCAGAACGGAAGATACGCTGTGCGAGATGCTGCTTGTGCACGCGCTTCAGGTGTGAGACAGACAGCAAGACGAGACGGCAAAGAGGAGCCGTGTGAGACCCTTTTTTTAACGGATGGGCGCTTTTTATTTAACTTCTTTTAGACTGAAGCACTGCAACACCTGCTGACTGCAACGATAGAGCTTGGAATAGCCAGGACAATTTTTTAATATAACTCCGACTGGATTTGTCTGAAAGAAGAAAGTCATATACACCTAGGATGCCTTGGGGGTGAGTAAAACACAGCCTAGTTTTCATTTTTGGGTGAACTAACCCTTTAATTGTTGTATGAATCATGCCACAATGCAAAAAATCTAAATAGTCCTATACTAGGCTTTATTTTCTTTTTGATTTTAGGGTGACAAGTGATCTGGACATTCACCAAAAGATGCTCTGTTTATAGGCTTCAGAAATTTTGTCATTAATTGCCCCTCACCATTCGTTCCATTCTCATTCTGTTACTGAACGCCAGCTGTCTGAGCACATCGATGTCTGGAAGACCCCAATCCGGATTCCTGATTGACAGTAGGTGTAAAACAGGGCAAGACAGACAGTAGGTTTGTAAGCTGAAAAAATATGTCTACATATTTCATCTTTATGTTAAAGGGGTCATATGATGCGATTTCAATTTTTCCTTTCTCTTTGAAGTGTTACAAGCTCTTGGTGCATAAAGAAGATCTGTAAAGTTGCAAAGACTAAAGTCTCAATTCCAAAGAGATATTCTTTATAAAAGTTAAGAGTCAGCCACGCCTACCTAAAACGGCTCGTTCTAACACGCCCTCACATGTCTAAGTCACGATGTGGGAAGACTTGCATAACGCCGCCCAAATGTTCACGCAAAGAAAGAAGGCGTAACTTTTATTCTCGCTGTAGTATTGTTGTTGCCGCCGCCATGTCGTGAAGGCGCTGTGTGCTTCGTTGTGAAAGCGAAACTACTTTGTTTGGCCTTCCAAAAGAGGACGATATCCGCTCACTCAAGCCGGCCTCCGCTCACTCTAG
>NW_015658750.1:169569-170289 GCF_001515625.1 Sinocyclocheilus rhinocerous | reverse complement strand
TGGCCAATCACAGCACACCTTGCTTTTCAGGCCGATGAGCTTTGTAAAAATCGACGTTTCAGAAAGGCGGGGCATAGAGGAGAAACAATAATGTACAGTATGTGGAAAATAATGTGTTTTTTTAACCTTAAACCGCATAAACACATTTCATTACACCGAATACACAAAATAATGTTATTTTTAGCAACATCATATGACCCCTTTAATAAATATCAATATATTGATTCTTGAAATAAAAAAAAAGTGTCAGTTTGAAAACCCACATCTGGCGTAATGTCTGGTCCAACTGTTCATTGCAGATTGGGGTGATGGTTCCATTGATAGCATACGGCTGAGACACATTTCATTCCACGAGGTTATGATGTTTATAGTGAGATTTATGGTTAATGTGGTTATGACTAGTTGTTTATCTAAAACATATAAAACAACATATGAAAATGATACAATAGTCAAACTCACTCCATAAGTCATTAAAAGGCCATTCTGTTTCAGTATCTGCCCAGATCCTTTAAACACACCCTGTGGATACAAGACTACATTAATGCATTTTTGAACTGGATTTGAATACAGACATTAGTTCAAATTTGGTTTTTGAGAGAAATTCATATTTTTATTCAGCAAGGATGCACTTACTTGATCAAAAATGACAGTACATTTATTAAAATTTGACACAAATGCTGTTCTTTTGAACTTTCTATTCATCAAAAAAAAAAAAAAAAG
>NW_015658750.1:166120-168934 GCF_001515625.1 Sinocyclocheilus rhinocerous | reverse complement strand
TCGCTCCGGCCTGACAGGGCATCATCACAATATGGTGAGGGGCGTAACATTTCCGTCACATGCTTGAGGTATTCGGCCAATCATAACGCACTGGATAGCTGGCCAATCACAGTACACCTTGCTTTTCAGACCGATGAGCTTTGTAAAAATCGACGTTTCAGAAAGGCGGGGCATAGAGGAGAAACAATAATGTACAGTATGTGGAAAATAATGTGTTTTTTTAACCTTAAACCGCATAAACACATTTCATTACACCGAATACACAAAATAATGTTATTTTTAGCAACATCATATGACCCCTTTAATAAATATCAATATATTGATTCTTGAAATAAAAAAAAAGTGTCAGTTTGAAAACCCACATCTGGCGTAATGTCTGGTCCAACTGTTCATTGCAGATTGGGGTGATGGTTCCATTGATAGCATACGGCTGAGACACATTTCATTCCACGAGGTTATGATGTTTATAGTGAGATTTATGGTTAATGTGGTTATGACTAGTTGTTTATCTAAAACATATAAAACAACATATGAAAATGATACAATAGTCAAACTCACTCCATAAGTCATTAAAAGGCCATTCTGTTTCAGTATCTGCCCAGATCCTTTAAACACACCCTGTGGATACAAGACTACATTAATGCATTTTTGAACTGGATTTGAATACAGACATTAGTTCAAATTTGGTTTTTGAGAGAAATTCATATTTTTAGATGCACTTAATGCACTTACTTGATCAAAAATGACAGTACATTTATTAAAATTTGACACAAATGCTGTTCTTCTATTCATAAAAGTTTCCACAAAAATATGAAGCAGCACAATTGTTTTCAACATTGATATTAATAAGAAATGTTTCTTGAGCATCAAATCAGCATATTAGAATGATTTCTGACTGATCATGTGACACTGAAGACTGGAGTAATGATGCTGAAAATTCAGCTTTGATTACAGGAATAAATTAAATTTTAAAATATATTTATAAAATCTTGCAATTTTAAATTTTTATATATATGTATAAAATAATTCAAATGAATTTCCCATCAAATAAATGCAGCTTTGGTGAACATAAAAGAAAGAGCATTAAAAAAAATCTTAACGACCCCAAACATTTCGTATACTAGTTCTATAGTTACTTATTTTTCATAGTGCAAGTCTTTTTTGATAGTCTGATATATATGTGTGTGTGTGTGTGTGTATAAAAAAGTCGTAAGTCAATATCACATATTTATTGGTGCCATACCTCTGCAGTGCTGAAGGGGCTGTACTGAAGCAGGTTGATTGCCATAATAATGTCACAGGAGCTTCGTGGAAGTCCTGCCCATTTCTCCCAGGGTTGACTGGTATCCAGATACACCGGCTCCAGCACTGTTTTTGCTTTAGTGGCCCCTATATAAGCTCTGATACTGCAGCAGAGACGTTAACATTACAAACCCTGATAATTCTGTGATATATGTCTCATAATGCCATTTGTAATTAGTATCAAAGAAAAGAACCTGTGTGCCATACCTGTTTCGTGCTTCCTCCTTGATGTCTGATGGCTGCCACGTGACAAAGGGCATTTCTTGAGCGAAGTGCACCACATGCTGCCCTGTGCCTGATCCCAACTCAAGACCAAACAGCTCACGGTGAGACTGGTCCTCCAGTAGCTCCCAGAGCACCGACAGCAAACCGTCCTGACTGCGCTCAGCTGCAGGAGAGAGCAGCATGATCTGCAAAGGAGAGGAACAGTTAATTGACTTTTGCTAAATGCTGAACATGTTTATTTCTAAATGCTAGGACCATACATGTTACATATGTTGCTGATACTTACGCTGCACTGTTCGGTGGATGTGGAAGTGCTCAGTGATGGCTGATGAACCGGCAGATGAATCAGGAGATTACCTGGATAAGAGGCTTCTGTCTGCTCCTCCCCTTCAAGTCCTGCATGAGAACTAATGTTTTTGGCTCAATATAACTGTATTAACAAAGAAACAAACAGAGCATGCAAATGACCTTTATCTCGGAAATTGTATGTAGTGGCATAATGTTTTATTTTATTTGATCATTGTTATTCCTTATAATACAGCACTCTGAAAGTCTTGATTCTGATTAAACCATTGTTTCATTTGGCCATAAAGCACATCAGTATAACAAATAAATACATTTTGAGCTATAGCCAAACAAGTGAACTAAACTGTATCAGAAAATCGAAAAATGACATCCATAGGTTTTTTTCTTTTTCTGTGGGTTAATCGGTTTTCTGTGGGTTTATATCAAATGGTCCAGCATTGGTTGCTGGACCGTTGATTGACTGATTGATTTGCTGAGTGATTACCTCTGTGTTGTTACAAAACCACTGCAGTATTTTGTTTTAATTATTTTATTTTATTTGGTTTAAGCACGGTGGCCATTTTGGTCAGATTAGAATGGTCTGAAATTGTTCGACCTTTAGGGTTTATAATAGGAAGGATTTGAGTCTCTGTCCTAGTTTTTAGGCAGCACCTAAGTATTGTATACATGCAGAATATTACATTTAATTTTATTTTTTTAAAGGAACACATTATTTATTTCAGGTTGATTATCTCTTGAGGGACCAGATAGGACCCTTACATTTTCACAGATTGCCCTACTGGGTTGGTGATAGATAGATAGATAGATAGATAGATAGATAGATAGATAGATAGATAGATAGATGGATGGATGGATGGATGGATGGACGGACGGACGGACAGACAGATAGACAGACACAGATAGATAGATAGATAGATAGATGGATGGATGGATGGATGGATAGATAGATAGATAGATAGATAGATAGATAGATAGATAGAT
>NW_015658750.1:164857-165287 GCF_001515625.1 Sinocyclocheilus rhinocerous | reverse complement strand
CAGCATTGGTTGCTGGACCATTGATTGATTGATTGATTTGTTGAGTGATTACCTCTGTGTTGTTACAAAACCACTGCAGTATTTTGTTTTAATTATTTTATTTTATTTGGTTTAAGCACGGTGGCCATTTTGGTCAGATTAGAATGGTCTGAAATTGTTCGACCTTTAGGGTTTATAATAGGAAGGATTTGAGTCTCTGTCCTAGTTTTTAGGCAGCACCTAAGTATTGTATACATGCAGAATATTACATTTAATTTTATTTTTTTAAAGGAACACATTATTTATTTCAGGTTGATTATCTCTTGAGGGACCAGATAGGACCCTTACATTTTCACAGATTGCCCTACTGGGTTGGTGATAGATAGATAGATAGATAGATAGATAGATAGATAGATAGATGGATGGATGGATGGATGGATGGATGGATGGA
>NW_015658750.1:139747-160493 GCF_001515625.1 Sinocyclocheilus rhinocerous | reverse complement strand
TGGACGGACAGATAGACAGACACAGATAGATAGATAGACAGATAGATAGATAGATAGACAGACAGATAGATAGATAGAAAGATAGATGAACGGACGGACGGACAGATAGACAGACACAGATAGATAGATAGACAGATAGATAGATAGATAGACAGACAGATAGATAGATAGAAAGATAGATGAACGGACGGACGGACAGATAGACAGACACAGATAGATAGATAGACAGAGATAGATAGATAGACAGACAGACAGACAGACAGATAGATAGATAGAAAGAAGGATGGATGGATAGATGGACGGACGGACGGACGGACAGATAGACACAGATAGATAGATAGACAGATAGATAGATAGATAGATAGATAGACAGACAGATAGATAGATAGAAAGATAGATGAACGGACGGACGGACAGATAGACAGACACAGATAGATAGATAGAGATAGATAGATAGATAGATAGATAGATGGATGGATGGATGGATGGATGGATGGACGGACGGACAGACATAGACAGACACAGATAGATAGATAGATGGATGGATGGATGGATGGATGGATGGATGGACGGACGGACGGACAGAGATGGATGGATGGATGGACGGATGGACGGACAGATAGACAGACACAGATAGATAGATAGATAGATAGATAGATAGATAGACAGACAGACAGACAGATAGATAGATAGAAAGATAGATAGATCATTTGAGTTCAACTATACAAGCCTTGTAAAAATCTGGGGACTTCCTTCGTGCATGCCTTTCAAGAAATTAACGAGTGCAACATAGGCATAAAAACGTCATAACGAACAGTGCTTTATATTAATTAATTTTATTTATTCTTAATTATGAAATCTAACATTTTAAATATTTTTAAACAGAGAGACGTCTCTAGAAGAATAACCTGCGTTACCCTGTAGCTATATTATTAATTATAGCGAGTTTCGAATTTCTGTCAGTGGCATTATTTCATACATGGCCTACTAATTTTAACTAAGTATTTCTAGGATTTTTTTTAGAGACTTTTATGTAATTTATGTAATGTGTTTCAGTTTAGAGACTTTTATATTAAAAACCCATGTGTAGGTTCTGTACTTTTTCTTTTTTGCCCATTGTTTTCTGAGACGATCGATCCTTAAATTAAGACAATTCTTGTTTCGTAAATGACCGTGACACAGGAGGAATTTAAATAAAGTTTTGTCCTATGGTTTTGTCCCTCCGGCGCAATGCATTGTGGGTAGGTCAGGAAGAGCCAGCGGAGGACGCCATGTGCTTCTGCTAGAGAGGTCTGACAGTCAGTCACACGCTTAGAGAGTTGTGTTTTTCGGATACTGGCTGCTCGTCCTGTCGCGTTCACTAAACCGGTTAGTCGTGTACTCGGGTCATGATGTTCTGCGGCAGATACTGCGTCCGGATCGCGCTGCGGGCCGCGGCAAACACACACCGGTAAGAGCCTGATAAAAGCCCCTGCGTCTCAAGGACAGAGAATTTACACTGAGGTGTCAGCAGTGCCGCTGTCAATGAAACAGGCATACTGATATTATTACGATCTAAAGTGCTCAGATAAACGTCTTTATCCTGCAGCAGATCTGAATCTCTGAACTGCAGAAATGAGGGAATGTGTATGCAATAGCATAGTTCATGTACTGTTTAGTGTTTACTTGATATCATAGCTAATGTGACTGAATATGAATGACCGTGTACCGGTATAGAAGGTCACGTGACTTCTGTTAATGAATCATAAATGTATGATTTCCTGTATATATTTCTAATGGTGGTCAGCCGATATCTAAAGAGTGGTGTGCTGACATGCAGCCTGAGACCACAATTGAAAATCTGGGGTTTGTTTTCTTGTTAACGCCTGGAAACTATTTTTAAATGGTTGAAATTAAGAAGCTGTGATGTCAAATTCATAAGCATGTAATTGTATGTATTATTGAGGCACTAATTAAATGGAAATACATTTGTGACATTGACCATGTGAACTCCTTTGTACTAAAGGTCAGCAGAGGTTACGCTAACCTCCTTAAGTTAAGAAACCTTAGTGTTACTAGTTGTAAGGTGATATCACTAATAACCTTACAGTTATAACTAATGATTTGCTGCAAAATGCCACAGGTGTTCTTTCTTAAAGGGGTTATATGATGTTGCTAAAAAGAACTTTATTTTGTGTATTTGGTGTAATGAAATGTTTATGCGGTTTAAAGTAAAAAAAACATTATTTTCCACATACTGTACATTATTGTTTCTCCTCTATGCCCCGCCTTTTTGAAACGCGTCGATTTTTACAAAGCTCATCGGTCTGAAAAAGCGAGGTGTGCTCTGATTGGCCAGCTATCCAGTGCGTTGTGATTGGCCGAATTCCTCAAGCGTGTGACGGAAATGTTACGTCCCTTACCATATTGTGATGCCTGCGGCAACCACATGTGACGACCATGCTGGACTCCGCTTCGTCCATGGTGAAAGCCGATCCGGTGATCCACAGCACTAAGTTGATGTATTTCCTCAGCGACCAGCATGGATCAGCTCTAGGCATGACGAAGCGGATATCATCCTCTTTTGGAAGACCAAATAAAGTAGTTTCGCTTTCACAACGAAGCACACAGCGTCTTCAGGACATGGCGGCAGCGGCAACGATACTACAGTGAGAATAAAAGTTATGCCTTCTTTCTTTGTGTGAACATTTGGGCGGTGTTATGCAAATCTTCCCACATTGTGACGTAGGTATGTGGGGGCGTGTTAGAACGAGCTGTTTTAGGTAGGCATGGCTGACTCTTAACTTTTATAAAGAATATCTCTTTGGATTTGAGACTTTAGTCTTTGCAACTTTACAGATCTTCTTTATGCACCAAGAGCTTGTAACACTTCAAAGAGAAAGGAAAAATTGAAATCGCATCATATGACCCCTTTAAATTAAAGCTTAAGATGCTTTTTGGATCTGGAGAAACAGGATCATCAGGTTTATGTGGAGCGTTTCACTCAAATTGTTATGCTGACTGTATATTGTGTAACAAAAAATGAAAAAGGGATGCATTTTCACTAGTGATCTCAGACGTTTAGACTTTAGACTCTAGTTGTTGATTTTCGATGGACACTTGTTTTATACTGTATGTACTGAATCATAAAAGAAATTAGAAAACTGAAGTTGTGTGTTGTTCAATCAAAAAATGTAGGCTACATTATATAATATAGGCCTACACTACCGTTCAAAGGTTTGGGGTTGGTAAGCTGTTTATTGATTTTTTTATTTTACTGTTTATGTACACCTAGGCTGCTTTTAATCGATGAAAAATACAGTAAAAACAGTAATAATGTGAAATGTTATTACAATGTAAAATGACACTTTTCTATATAAATATATTTTAAAATGTAATTTATTCCTGTGATGCAAAGCTGAATTTTCAGCATCATTACTCCAGACGTCAGTGTGTCATGATCCTTCAGAAATCATTCTGGTAACAGAGATAGAGAATAGATGCACTGTATGGGGTTGGTTTCTGCTTTATGTGCTCATTATTGTTGTCTGAATGGACTCATTTCACAGACACAACCTACAGACGGCAGCACTGTGTGCCCTGCGAACACTCAAGACCAGCCCTGTCAGTCCGTCTGATGCTATTGCAGCACCACCTTTTGATGGGGCGCCCAAGCAGTACTCTCCCAAAATCCAACAGCTGGTCAATGACATCGCCAGCCTCACGCTCCTAGAAGTGTCTGACCTCAATGAGTTACTAAAGGTGCAGCGCACTGTCAAAACACCAGCCAAATAACAATGTTTAATGCAAGACTTAAAATACAGCAGACATCCACAATACAAAGTGTTCACCTGCATTTTTTTTACTGGAACTTCTGTGTAATTTTTGAGTGATGACACGAGAGATACTTAATTGTGTTTGAAGTGCACTTGTAGTGTACTTCAAATCTTAAAGTATATTTAAAAAAAAATAAAAACTCTGCTTGCAGATATAATATTAATGAAATAAAAGGCCACTTAAGTGTACTGTCTTTTGTAAATGTTATGGTCAAATACAGTTCTTCACTAAATATGATGTTGCTGAATTTGAAATCAGCTGCAGAATAACTGTGAACTATATTCACTTATATCGCCCAGCTCTAATAGTATGTAACCTTTACTCCAAACACTGATTTAAATGTGTTTTTGTCCCCGTCAGAAAACTCTGAACATTCAGGATGTTGGAATGATGTCCATGGGCTCAATGGCAGCAATAGCAGCTGCTCCTGCTGCTGAGGTATGACTAATGCTTTATGATTTAAAATGTAATAGATCATTAATAATTTTTGGTTATTAAAGTTTGTGTCCTACATTTTGTGTGTGATTTTCAAAATGTGAAACATTGTTTAAAATTTGAACAGCGAAGAAACAACATAATTTGGACCATTTTACGTGGGAAAACCAATAAACTCTCATCTAAATTTGTACAAATTTTAGTGTGGACTGTTCAAGATCAGCATCCCACTCTGTTACTAAAGTTGTTGTGAGAATTTTTTGGAAAATCTAAGTTACCACAAACTAGTCTCAAACACATTTTAATTTCTTATTTGTAAATTATGCATTTATTATGTAATATTAACACTTATTGCTTACTGTCAAGAGTGCACAAATCAGGGTTTTAGGCTGTTTTTAAAAATGTTTGGTAAATTTTTTTGCAAAAACCCCTTAGAAAATGGATATAAAATCAAACATCTCATTCTCAGGGTTTGATGTCATATTGTGTTTTTGTGCAAAGTGCATCATGTAATACTTTGAGTTTTTTTTCCTCTGATGTTTTAACTGAATTTGCAGGCGGTAGAGGAGGAGGCAGCATCTGCAAAGAAAGAGAAAACCCATTTTACAGTCAAACTGACAGAATTCAAGGCGGCTGATAAAGTGAAACTGATTAAAGAAGTGAAGAATTGCATGGAGGGCTTGAATCTTGTACAGGTAAGGTGTTTTTAGTAATATGAGGATTTTTTTATAGGCTGCAGTGGCATGAATCAGTTAGTTGTCTGTGTAGTTTGTTCCCTATCTGTCAAATATCAGCAGACAGCAATGCAGCTCACAAGCTTTGCAACCCATTCATGTGACTTACTGCTGTTTTTCTTGTCTAAAAGGGTTGTAATGTTCTTCATTAATGGTTTTCCCTCCCAATTGCAGGCCAAGAAGCTTGTGGAGTCTCTACCTCAGGAGATCCGGGTGAATGTGTTTAAAGATGAAGCAGGAAAACTGAAAGCAGCACTTGAAGCAGCAGGAGGCACTGTGGTGCTGGAGTGAATATCTGCGCCGGCCCTTCACTTGATTAGTTGTTACCTGTCAGTTATCGTTTTGTTCTGTTTTTTTACAAAAAAGATAAAAGGAATCTGAAGAAAACTAATGATGCCTTTAAAATGACCACTTGGTCCACAGGAGATGGTCTGGGTGTTGAACTCACAGACTGAACTCTGACAGGCTCGGAGCCTGCAAACACACCACCCATCACCGACTCCTCCATCTGTCCTTTAGCTACACATGAAACTGGAGCTGGCCTGACAAAGGGATGTGATGCTATTGCTTGTGGTTAAATAAACATGATATACTGTACTGTGTATCGTAATGCATCATCATGAGCAATAATCAATACATTATAAAATACAATTTTTGCCAGAAGTGAATAATTGGTGATTACTGCACACTGACTGATCTCAGTTACCTTTAAAGGGATATTTCTACTTCTTGTGGCGGGAGGACCAAAGGACAGACACAGTGGGTGTGGCGTTTGTGCTCATGCTTTGCATCGTCTCACACGTAGCGCTTTTCTAAAATGCGGCACTCAAGTTAAAAAATAAGCTTAACTTTCAAATAACATGTCTCCAGATATTTTTTTCTTTTTCCGATTTCACTGCTCACATCTCATGTTTTTCGACACTAAAACACCCATTCTGTGAGAATGACCCCTGAACATTCTGCTAAACGTCTCAGAATAAAATACAGGTTAGAGACAACATGACCGTGAATGAATGAAGCCAATTTTCGTTTTCGAATGAACTATCCAGTTAAGCATGTGATAATGTGTCAAGCATTTTTCTCAGTTTTAGTAGTGGTGAAAAACGTGTGTGTCTGAATTTCAGTTAACTGTGCTGCCTAAATCAGAGAAATTTGCCTGACCTCGAAATATATTGAAAACATATTCTCTACATCAAGAACTAATATTAAAAAAGATGATGAATGTCTTGTTAGGTGTGTCATATGAGGGGCTACAGAGGAGTTTATGTCACTGAGACAATAATATCCTCCCAGCTGTAAACAGTAAATACCAAGACTCTACCTAATTGCTAAATTTAGATATTCACATTTCTTAATAATTAAGAAAAAAGTGACAATACTGTCATCTTCAAGAAATGGCTAAAAACATCTCTTCTATCTAAACTTGATCTTCTAACACTAGCACCCTCTATTCTATTTCTATTTTATCTACTTGTTTTCTTTTTATTTAGTTAAAAAAAACTTGACCCTTTAACACTGGCACTCTCTATTCAATTTCTATTCTAACTACTTTACTTTTTATTTTTTTTAAATGACCCTCACTAGCATTCTCTATTCATTTTTCTATTTTATCTACTTGTCTTTTTTTATTTATTAAAAAATAAAACCTTGCTATGTGTACTGTGTTAGACTAACCAAGATGTGTGACAGCACTTACATATTATTGCTCTTTTAATGGTTGGGATTGCTTCTATTGTCCTCATTTGTAAATCGCTTTGGATAAAAGCATCTGCTAAATGACTAAATGTAAATGTAGTCTAAAGGCTGGAATACACTACACAACCTTTGTCCAGATTTTTGCCACAGCTTACAGTCTTTAGAAGGTGACAGGTGCTGACAAACTGAGTCAGTCTGCAGATTTTGGGCTGTCAGACTTCACCGATTATGCAGCAAATCGTGTGATGTATGATGGACAGAGACTAATTTTTTCGCTTCAGACTATGGCTCCATCCAATCGGGTGATATTAAACATGTTTGATATTTTGAGTCGATTTTAGAAATGTTGTTTTCATTTGTCACATGTCTTAGGAATTCAACAGGAGACAAACCTGTTTTACACGTCACTCAAACAGAGAAGCGGGCAACTATTTCAAATCATCAATTAAGGGAAACTTAAGTACTGAGCTCAACTTAAGTTGAGCTGTTGTGTGTTTGTGTCTCTCTCTCTCTCTCTTCATACAGTAAAATGGCAGAAGCCAGAGTTTCTGAGGATGAGTTCATGTGTCCAATGTGTCTGGATCTCCTGAAGGATCCAGTGGCCATTCCCTGTGGACAACTGTGTATCGTAATGCATCATCATGAGCAATAATCAATACATTATAAAATACAATTTTTGCCAGAAGTGAATAATTGGTGATTACTGCACACTGACTGATCTCAGTTACCTTTAAAGGGATATTTCTACTTCTTGTGGCGGGAGGACCAAAGGACAGACACAGTGGGTGTGGCGTTTGTGCTCATGCTTTGCATCGTCTCACACGTAGCGCTTTTCTAAAATGCGGCACTCAAGTTAAAAAATAAGCTTAACTTTCAAATAACATGTCTCCAGATATTTTTTTCTTTTTCCGATTTCACTGCTCACATCTCATGTTTTTCGACACTAAAACACCCATTCTGTGAGAATGACCCCTGAACATTCTGCTAAACGTCTCAGAATAAAATACAGGTTAGAGACAACATGACCGTGAATGAATGAAGCCAATTTTCGTTTTCGAATGAACTATCCAGTTAAGCATGTGATAATGTGTCAAGCATTTTTCTCAGTTTTAGTAGTGGTGAAAAACGTGTGTGTCTGAATTTCAGTTAACTGTGCTGCCTAAATCAGAGAAATTTGCCTGACCTCGAAATATATTGAAAACATATTCTCTACATCAAGAACTAATATTAAAAAAGATGATGAATGTCTTGTTAGGTGTGTCATATGAGGGGCTACAGAGGAGTTTATGTCACTGAGACAATAATATCCTCCCAGCTGTAAACAGTAAATACCAAGACTCTACCTAATTGCTAAATTTAGATATTCACATTTCTTAATAATTAAGAAAAAAGTGACAATACTGTCATCTTCAAGAAATGGCTAAAAACATCTCTTCTATCTAAACTTGATCTTCTAACACTAGCACCCTCTATTCTATTTCTATTTTATCTACTTGTTTTCTTTTTATTTAGTTAAAAAAAACTTGACCCTTTAACACTGGCACTCTCTATTCAATTTCTATTCTAACTACTTTACTTTTTATTTTTTTTAAATGACCCTCACTAGCATTCTCTATTCATTTTTCTATTTTATCTACTTGTCTTTTTTTATTTATTAAAAAATAAAACCTTGCTATGTGTACTGTGTTAGACTAACCAAGATGTGTGACAGCACTTACATATTATTGCTCTTTTAATGGTTGGGATTGCTTCTATTGTCCTCATTTGTAAATCGCTTTGGATAAAAGCATCTGCTAAATGACTAAATGTAAATGTAGTCTAAAGGCTGGAATACACTACACAACCTTTGTCCAGATTTTTGCCACAGCTTACAGTCTTTAGAAGGTGACAGGTGCTGACAAACTGAGTCAGTCTGCAGATTTTGGGCTGTCAGACTTCACCGATTATGCAGCAAATCGTGTGATGTATGATGGACAGAGACTAATTTTTTCGCTTCAGACTATGGCTCCATCCAATCGGGTGATATTAAACATGTTTGATATTTTGAGTCGATTTTAGAAATGTTGTTTTCATTTGTCACATGTCTTAGGAATTCAACAGGAGACAAACCTGTTTTACACGTCACTCAAACAGAGAAGCGGGCAACTATTTCAAATCATCAATTAAGGGAAACTTAAGTACTGAGCTCAACTTAAGTTGAGCTGTTGTGTGTTTGTGTCTCTCTCTCTCTCTCTTCATACAGTAAAATGGCAGAAGCCAGAGTTTCTGAGGATGAGTTCATGTGTCCAATGTGTCTGGATCTCCTGAAGGATCCAGTGGCCATTCCCTGTGGACACAGTTACTGTAAGAGCTGTATTACAGGCTGTGTGTCAGGAATCTTACTGTGAAACTCACTTTGACAGTCACGAGGAGTTTCACTCTTGTAAGCCACACAAGGTGATTGATGCCACTGGACAACTGAAGGACATGATCTTCTGTAAACATGATAAAGAGCTGGAAATGTACTGTATCACTGACCAACATAACAGGAGTGGTGGTAAAATGATATATATTATCAGTGTACACTTCCCGATAAACCACTCAATTCAATTCCATTCAATTCAAATTTATTTGCATAGTGCATTTTACAATACACGTCGTTTCAAAGCAGCTTTACAGAAAATGCATGCGTCTACATTACAATTTAGAGTGATCTGCTTTCAGGAGTAAATTTGTCCAAGTAATGTTCATTTCACAAATGAACAGTTCAAGGTAATAGAATCATCGAGTTTGCTAACATGAATTAGTTTTAGGCAGAAGCTCATTAAAGTGATTATTACAAGTGTAATCATAATGATTACAATATAGAGAAATAGGTAATCTGAAGTCTTTCTGAGGCTGGATCCATGCAAACCATAACCAGTGCACCAATGCATTTTCAGATATAAACGTTTCACATGAAAACACACCACAAATGTCAAAGGGAAAGTGCAACCTACATAGAACAGATGTGATCTTTTATCTTTCAAGGGATGAAGGTGTCTTTAATTTCCACTCACAGAACATCATCATGACTAAATGGGAAAAAATGCAAAAATATATATTTTCATACAGTATGAATCATTCACAATAAGACCAGTAATATGCAATAAGAAAACAAATATAGGGAATTTTGAAAATGAGGATTTTCCACCATTTGTAGTCTCGCAGGGATGCTGGAGCCGCAGTGTTATGGTCAGCAGGGACTCAAACCAGGGACCTTGATGTGAGTGATAGTTCTACCCACAGTTATGCAGAATGCTTATACTTTGACAGTGCTATACCAGCTCTCTTCAGGCGCTTCAGTTGCTCTCTCAATTCATTCCTCTTCCTTTCAACATCAGAATCTTCTTGGAGCAGCATTCCTGGATCGTTCTCTCTAGTCATGACAAGCATTTCACTCTGAAGCTGAGAGATGTACTTGTTCAGCATGTGATACTGGACTATCAGTGGAACTTGATTAGCCAGACGGTCAGAGGTAATCTACGAATACATACAAATTACATTCAAATTCAAAAAGGCAATATTTGTCACAAGACTTTGCAACAGAAATGGCCTTGTGCATGTAAAATATGGACTAAGATTTATTCTATAAAGGTGATGTGTTTATTTTTTCTAAGTTTTTTTCCCCCCTTTTATCCCACAGTTTGCAGAGAAATGATTGTATGGAGTATTTGAAATTTAGAAAATCTTTATTAGTGCAATTCTGTTAGGTGCCGCAAGTGGCACAGAGACTGCACACAGAACAAAGATTACTTATAAGGCATACAAACCGTTAAATAGGAGATGAGACGGTATGCCATGTCACGTACATCTTCTTTGACAAATGATGCCAGAAGCCCTTGACCTGATTTTGATTTTTGTTTTACAATGCATAGCTGGTTACTGTAGAGATCATCTTGGGAGTAAACAATCTTCTCCATCTTAAACTGTGAACGTATTTTCTTCTCAGCTTTTTGAAACTGCTTATCAAGAAAATAATCAATTTGCTCTTTCGCAGCTCTCACGAGGTGAGATAAGGCATTAAAATGAGTGTTAACGATATGGTCCACAGAGGAGCGAACAATGTCTGTAAATGTAAAAAAAAAAAAAAGACAAGAAAACAGGAGTCAATCAGAGGAGGTAAAACATCATCCTATACGCATAATTGCCACTAACTTTATGCATTCATGTGATTATATCAATCGTTTTGAAATGAAGTTATTTTCTTGTACATTAGTACAAAAATAAAAGTTGAGGGCACTGAAAACCATCTTGAAACACAGCCCTTCACCTGTGACATCTTTGAGCAGCTTTAAAGCAGGTTCCTCTAGCTCCTCAATGTATTCCTTGATAATGCTCTCAAAAGTTTTATAGTTTAAAAATCCAGGAAGCTCCATTCCTCTATTAGTCCTCATATCCTCTTCTACCTCAACTCTGAGGATGTCCTCCGCTTGAGAGAAAAGACAGACAAAATCAGGAAGAATACAACCACTGGCTTATTAGACTCCCCTGCAGCATGAAAGTTAAATGCAAACTGCATATGCCTTAAAGAGAAAGGACAAAATTCGGAAAAAAGTAATTAAAGAAAAGGCTGAATTGCACAAAACAAGCATCAATAATAGTATTTCATCCCAGATAGAAACGCTTGTATCTGTGAGTTCATTTTATTGTAAACTCACTCTTAATGGCTTTGGCATTCAGGACGGATTTCCAATTTTGAAATTCCCCCCTGATTTTGGAGAAGACCCTTGTGTTTGGTTTTTTTACATCCTCTTCTGCATTCTTTACTCTTTCAAGGGCATCATTGAACTGGCGGATTTTCTGCAGAGCACAAAATCTCATAACGTTACACATGTAAAAACAAAGCCAGATAACAATATTGCTGGGGTGGGCAAATGCAATTTTTATGTTTAGCAAAACGTTGCTTCAGTGCAAACTGAAAGATAAGAAAGGGCAATATATATATTGCATGTATGTTGTTTTCATGCTGTATATGTACTGTACAATAGACTTTATTCAAGTGGTCAAAATGCAAAAAGAAAAACTCGATAGTGTAAAAACATCTATACACAGTATATCTTAGGGTGAAATCGGTAGGTATAGTAACCAGTAACAATGATTTGAAACAAATATAATGTAATTTCATAGAAAACTTGAAGTCCAGCTGGGCTGCACCAGTGAGATTACAATTATGGAAAATAATATTTTAGAAGTTTAGGACACTTTAGCATACACCAAATGTGTGACCCCATTTTACCGTAACCAGAAATTTGATCTTCTCGTGTTCATCAAGAGGAACTCCATCACCCAGTGCTCTAAGATCCACAGACGTCTTCTGTAATTTCATGTCAAGTTGTTTCTGCAACTCTGGCAGTGTTTTCTAAAAGTACAGAAATAAGATGTACCCAAATCTGACTTTAGTTTACTCCAGACTTCTTTTCTTTAAGTCATATCCCTGTTGAAAACCAGGATATGCTGGTTAGGTATGTTTTGAAGCATGGAAGCTGGTTTGAGTTGGTTTAAGATGGCCATGTGCTGGTCCTAAGCTCAAATCAGCTGTCATGCTTCAAAACATACCTAACAGCATATGCTGTTTTCAACAGGGAAACTGTACTTTGTCAATGTTTCTGCTGTATGTCATGTAACTTTGCATACGCACAATGATGTGTTCAAACAATTCGTTTGTGAGTCTTTCTGCAAGAAAGGGTATTGTTGCTTTTCCTTCTTCAAGAAAAGACCTGTAAGGAAAGAAGTCATTTGAATAGTAAGAAGGAAGTTGAGGACAACTGGAGAATTTAGCATACTTTTTATCTGTAAATATTATAAATATTAACAAGAAAAGACATTTTTAAATACTCACAATGTCCCTAAGACCTGACAGATTGCAAGGGGCCATTCACACAGAACGTGTTTTTGCTTTGAAAACCATGAGACGCTATGTAAACACACACTAGACAGAAGTGTTTGACAATTGCGCTCACGTCTTACGCATGACACAGTGTTCTAGAAATGAGTCACTCAAGGTAAAAGTAGTTTGACTTTTAAAAAAGTCAAAGTCGTTTTTTCCCTATTCCACTGGAACCGTCTAGTGCGTGTTTACATAGAAAACAATGGGAAAGTAGCACAGTGCAATGGTAAATCAAGTTCTGTGTGAACAGCGCCTAATAGGTGTCATAGTGCCCTAAACACTGCAAACTGCAAATATAAAGTCCACCTCTGAGGATGCACCTCAACAAGAGTGTGTTGTTGCCAATCATTTTAATTTCCTGCCACAACGTTTCCCTGGGGTATTAATTTTCCCTGACTTTAGACTAGTTTCAGACTGCATATGGAGAAGAGCTGAAAACATGTGCTATCCTAAAATAATAAAAAAAATAGATTAAAAAAATGTCAGATGATTGACCAATCATGATGTGTTCAAACAATTCGTTTGTGAGTCTTTCTGCAAGAAAGGGTATTGTTGCTTTTCCTTCTTCAAGAAAAGACCTGTAAGGAAAGAAGTCATTTGAATAGTAAGAAGGAAGTTGAGGACAACTGGAGAATTTAGCATACTTTTTATCTGTAAATATTATAAATATTAACAAGAAAAGACATTTTTAAATACTCACTATGTCCCTAAGACCTGACAGATTGCAAGGGGCCATTCACACAGAACGTGTTTTTGCTTTGAAAACCATGAGACGCTATGTAAACACACACTAGACAGAAGTGTTTGACAATTGCGCTCACGTCTTACGCATGACACAGTGTTCTAGAAATGAGTCACTCAAGGTAAAAGTAGTTTGACTTTTAAAAAAGTCAAAGTCGTTTTTTCCCTATTCCACTGGAACCGTCTAGTGCGTGTTTACATAGAAAACAATGGGAAAGTAGCACAGTGCAATGGTAAATCAAGTTCTGTGTGAACAGCGCCTAATAGGTGTCATAGTGCCCTAAACACTGCAAACTGCAAATATAAAGTCCACCTCTGAGGATGCACCTCAACAAGAGTGTGTTGTTGCCAATCATTTTAATTTCCTGCCACAACGTTTCCCTGGGGTATTAATTTTCCCTGACTTTAGACTAGTTTCAGACTGCATATGGAGAAGAGCTGAAAACATGTGCTATCCTAAAATAATAAAAAAAAATAGATTAAAAAAATGTCAGATGATTGACCAATCTCATTAGATTATATCTCATGAACATCCTGCCTACATGCTGTATTTAACCCTATCATTTTTCTAGACATATAGACATGAAATGATTTGTGCTACACATTCTAAGAGAAATTCTTATTATCAGATTCACGTCTTGCCTGAAATGAGCATGTTCATCAAAAAAATGTCTTTCTTTTTCCAGAGCTCTGGCCAGATCAAGTTTGTCATTGATTTCATTCTGGCCTCGGCATTTAACAATCATGTAGCCCTTCTTCAGTGGTATTACTTCATTATTCACTGTTCTGACCACCGTCTCCTCCATGCATTTGTCCACTAAGTCCGGTTTTGTCAGAATACCTGCAGATTAAATATTTGTCTAAATTTCAAAACATGACAAATATATTTGACAATAATTCACTTATTCAGTGAGTAACCTATAAGAAATGTTACGAACCCAAAGTCCTTTCTCCGGTTGAATCCACTTTGGATGCCATCTGCAGTGCCTCAGTGGTGGCGATGTCAATGTTTGCTGGCACCACAACCAAACTGATGGTCTCTTGCCTTTGAATGAACTTTTCAATTAGATCTTTTATCTGTTACGGAAAACCAAAATTACTGAATGCAATACTGCAAAGATCAATGGGGCTAAAGTAGTATCTATACAAAATATTTGAATGCTGTAAACATTTCCATACACAAATTGCATCTTACTTGTTTGTCAATGTCTTTTGGCTGGTTGGCAGTGGCAACTCTAGCAATGCCTGGCAGGTCAATGAGAGTAAGATCAGGAACGTCACATGACTGGATTTCCAGAGTGATCATCTCATGACTGATCCCTTCTCCGTTTCCAGCCAATACTCCCTGAGCTACAAAACAATATATGGACATCATCCCACAGATTAAATATTCTAAAGACTCACATGGCATTAAAATTCTCAATGAACTGTATATTAATATACTTTAATGTGGAATAATACAGATCATATAAGACAATGGTAGCACTATTTTAACTGTTCATTCTTGGCTAAAGGAAAACACAATTAAATTTTTTATAATATAAATGTTCCAGGACAACTACAAGATTTTCCAGGACATTTTACATTTTTTCTCATTTTCCAATTTTGCAGGTTTTCCAGGATGAGTGGGAACCCTGAATACTGTCCCAGGTCTTAAAAACACCAAAGCGCAGTGCCCTTAACACACACTAAATCCACTTTAAGGGGTATTCAAAACTAAACCCATCCCATTATGCATCATGTTCAGGAACTCCCAAAATTGCGAGATGTCAAGGAAAACATTCCACTGTAAGTTAAATTAATTCGATATTACATATTATTTGGCAGTAAAACATAAAGTGGTGCTTTTACATTGTACATTTTATTGGTGCAAAGATGGGTATATGTATTTGGATCATGTACAACTGCTTTTTATCACTTAATTAGTGATAAAAAGGGGCAGTCGTGGCCTAATGGTTAGAGAGTCGGACTTGTAACCCAAAGGTCGGACTTGTTAAAGGTTTTTTTTTACTAATATGTTACATAACATCTTAAGAAGCCATTCTGAAATTAAACTAAATAGGCATAGTTGAAAAAGTCAAATGTATAATTAATAGCAGACAGCAGTATGGGATTATGCTCTTCTAAATGTCATATTACACGTATAAACGGTGTGGCCGGCGGATTCGACGAAGGAGCGTCCGGCGGGCTTGCGGCAACCACATGTGACGACCCCGGGCTGTACTCCGCTTCGTCCACGAAACAGCATCTCCACAACATGGCGTCGGCGGCAACAACAATACTACAGCGAGAATAAAAGTTATGCCTTCTTTCTTTGCGTGAACATTTGGGCGGCATTATGCAAATCTTCCCACACAGTGTGGGGGCGTGTTTAAACAAGCCGTTTTAGGAGGGCGTGGACAAGTCTTAACTTTTATAAAGAATATATTTTTAGATTTGAGACTTTAGTCTTTGCAACTTTACAGATCTTCTTTATGCACCAAGAGCTTGTAACACTCCAAAGAGAAAGGAAAAATTGAAATCGCATCATATGACCCCTTTAATAAAAACTGTTGCAGATCTCATGTCATTGTAAGTTTAACATTTCTTCACAGTTAGTTTCGATTTACTCCATCTGCCCCACGTGATTTCGGAAACATTGTATTTTGTAGCCTACAAGTCAGGGCCTGAGTGGGACCCATTTTCAGCCAGGGAGTTTACAGTAGTACTTTATGGAATGTAAAATAAAAGTGACAGAATTGCTGCAGTAAAGGCTTTATTGGCAAAATGAAATTGCTGTCAGTGATCATAAAATTTTTTTTAAAAAAAACTTCAAACCCTTTGCCTTTTGCCCTCTACTTCTCCTTCCCCCTTGTCAAAAAGTCAGAAAGAGCTTTATTACCAAGTATGTTTTTTTTACACACACAAGAAATTTGACTTGGTGACAGGAGCTTCCAGTGCAGAAGAAAGTATGGACATAGTGCAAACATACATGATAGTGCAGACATACACAGGAATTATACATAGGAACACTACTGTAATATAACACTTACATAAGAAAAACAGAAAATTAAATAATGCACTATATACTGAAGTAGAAATATAGAGGAAAAAACATGTAATTGTTTAAATGAATGTACAGATATGTTATTTACAAATGTGCCGTTCACAAATGAACAATTTTCAGTTTTCTATGTATAAATGTGTCAGCTATGATGGACAATGTTTTGTTATGAATGTTTTAATTGTTTAGGCTGAAGATAGCCTGCGGGAAGAAACTGTGGCACGGACCAGAACGCAACAGTTGGGAGAGTGGGTTGGGTGTGTGGGGTCCAAAAAGCTGTTTTCTTAGCCCTTTTCCACACTCTGGAGGTATAAAGATCTTGGAGGTTGTTGGGCAGGGGGGCACCAATAATCCTCTCAGCAGTCTTGACTGTCCGCTGTAGTCTCTTGATGTCTGATTTGGTATCAGATCATTTAAATATTTAGAAATAACTGATTCCAGTCTCAGTTGGAGGAATAGTCAGGTGTTGATGCTCTTTCCATTATATCAACATAGAGTAAAAAAGACCTCTTTGAATTGGTTTTGTTGATGCAGAACAACACAAAGAATCAGAGAGAGAAAAAATTATGCCTGGGAGAAGGAGAGGAATAGTTGTAGTAGGGAGAGGAGTAGTTGGATCAGAAAAAAAAGGAGAAGAAGAGGTAGGGGAGAGGAGTAAGCTGGACTATGCATTTTTTTTTGTTTGTTTGTTTTCCCCCTTACACTTGTGGAACCTATTGAAGCTTATTTCTGCCATGGAATATAAAGGGTAAAGGGTTAAATGTGACTTTTTTTCTTGCAATTGTGAATTTACAGTATCTCACAATTATGATAAAGTCTGAATTGCAAGATTTAAACTCGCAATTCAAAGAACAGAAGTCCAAATTGTGAGATAAAAAGGTCACAATTACCGTTTTTCACTTTTTTATTCTGTGTGGAAACAAGCTTGCATAGTAACCAAAGGCCATGTATGAATTTTTGTTGATCACTGGCATCAGCAATCATCCACATTCAACCCCAACCCACTGGAAAGCAATTTAAATCAAGGTTCCAATTGAATATCTGCATTGGGGACCCTATTTATTTCTATTGTACATTCTATAAAGTAATGACACATTCAGTTTTAGACAGTATGTTGCCAAGAATGAACACATTCAACACTTAAAAATGTAAAATAGGTTTCAGTTGAAGGTAACTAAATTACAAAAAACAATGGATGTTTATATTGTCTGTATGCAGGTAGAACTGAAACATGACAGGTAATTCAGTTTTTGTAAAGTCATCAGCTGTTGGTATTTTGACAGTCACTGTGCTATGATTGACTATACAGTATGTTCCTGTTGGATAGAAAAGTAGTGCTAATGTTTTGACCGAATAACTCGATTTTGAATCGGGTTTGCTGTGTTTTGATAGAGCTATTATATGTAGAAAAGGGTATTCAGCATTTTGAAATGTAGAGTTTGTATTTATTTAACAAAATCTGTAATGCAGAGCACACGTCACTTCACCTTCTCTTTAGAGTAAAAAATATATCTTTGAATCGATTTTGTTGATGCAGAACAACACAAAGAATCAGAGAGGGAAAAAATAATGCCTGGGAGAGGAAGAGGAATAGTTGGATCAGAAAAAGGGAGAAGAAGAGGGAGGGGAGAGGACTAAGCTGGACTATGCATTTTTATGTGTGTTTGTTTTTTTTCCCCTTACACATGTGGAACCTATGAAAGCCTATTTCTGCCGTGGAATATAAAAGGTAAAGGGTAATTGTGACTTTTTTTCTTGCAATTGTGAATTTAATAATGATAATTTAATCTGATAAAGTCTGAATTGCAGGATGTAAACTCGCAATTCCATGAACAGAAGTCCAAATTGTGAGATAAAAAGGTCACAATTATCGTTTTTACTTTTTTATTCTGTGACGGAAACAAGCTTGCATAGTAACCAAAGGCCATGTATGTTGGAATTTTTGTTGATCACTGGCATCAGCTACCATGGGAGCACCATCCACATCCAGCCCCCCACTCACTGGAGAGCAATTTCAATCAAGGTTACAAATGCATTTCTGCAAAAGGGACCCTATTTTTTTTCTGTTGTACGTTCTATAAAGTAATGACTCATTCAGATTTAGACAGTATGTTGCCAAGAATGAACATATTCAACACTTAAAAATGTAAAATGGGTTTCAGTTGAAGGTTACTAAATTACAAAAAAAAATAAAAAAAGGATTTTTATATTGTCTGTATGCAGGTAAAACTGAAACATGACAGGTAATTCTGTTTTTGTAAAGTCATCAACTGTTAGTATTTTGACTGTGCTATGATTGACTATATGTTCCTGTTGGATAGAAAAGAAAGGCTAATGTCTTGACCGAATGACTCAATTTTGAATCAAGTTTGCTGTGTTTTGATAGAGTTAATATATGTAGAAAAGGGTATTCAGCATTTTGAAATGTAGAGTTTGTATTTATTTAACAAAATTTGGTTTTGACCAGAAAATTACCTATTTGGCTAATTGTGTGATGTAGGTGTGTTGCTGTTTTAAGAGTTTAGAAAAAGTACTTTCAACACTTAAAAATGTAAAATAGGTTTCAGTTGAAGGTAACTCAATTACAAAAAACAATGGATGTTTATATTGTCTGTATGCAGGTAGAACTGAAACATGACAGGTAATTCAGTTTTTGTAAAGTCATCAGCTGTTGGTATTTTGACAGTCACTGTGCTATGATTGACTATACAGTATGTTCCTGTTGGATAGAAAAGTAGTGCTAATGTTTTGACCGAATGACTCGATTTTGAATCGGGTTTGCTGTGTTTTGATAGAGCTATTATATGTAGAAAAGGGTATTCAGCATTTTGAAATGTAGAGTTTGTATTTATTTAACAAAATTTGGTTTTGACCAGAAAATTACCTATTTGGCTAATTGTGTGATGTAGGTGTGTTGCTGTGTTAAGAGTTTAGAAAAAGTACTTTAAGTACTGGTAAACGCTTGTTAGCAATTGAAAAAAACTGTAATCGCCGATGCTAAAATGCCCTATAGGTCCGATCTAGGTGCCCCCGGACCGCGGATGCGCTCTCATAACGCCACTTCTCCCCTGCCCCTCCGGAGGTCTGTGCAGCATGCCACTGCTAGTATAGTAGCCTATAGTGTGGCAGTGGCTCAACCTTTTTGACTCCAAGGCCTCCCACAATTCCTACAACACAAAATTTGTGTATAAAATTAATTTTTTTTAAATGATTTTATTAATTTACACGACTTTTTCAGGTCTAGAAATAACACTTTTAAAACTACGCTACCTCATATATGCAGGTTTTTCAAGATGGTTATTGATGGGTGAATATCTTGATTTTTAGTCATATTTTAAATAATTTTGAGTCATCTTGAGGCCCCCTTGTAGTAGCAGTAGTATGCTATAGAATAGTATTGTATATAGTAGTAGTATACTGCAGATGTAAACATATTTAGGGAACACTTCCAAGGGGGCTACAGGATGACTTAAATTCATTTAATTATAGACAAATACAATTCTTTATTGCAATCTATGGTTCCATGAAGAACCTTTAACATCCATGGAATCTTGTTTAGAGTAGTGGTTTGATGGTTCACTGGTTTGATGACTGATAACATTTTCACTCATTTTGTTGCTAGCTTCATTGCGGTGAGTTGCCCTCCTCCTCAGAAACGCATTATAAACTAAACTTTACTTCTTTAAAGGTTACATTTTTATTTTATTTTTCCCTATGGTCCACTTATAATGTTGGTCAAGTAGTAATGTAGTAGTTTGATTTGATCATTTACACCTTCTCTCTCACTAAACAAGCTGTTTTTGCTACTGTGACTTTAAGACCATTCCTTTTTGGACATGTATTTAAAAAAAAAAATTTGTTGATGATTCCACTTAGTAGTTCAGCTTAGCTCGCTTAGTAACATTTCCATGTTTTCTTCACAGGGAGGTTGTGCTACTGTTCTCTGTCAGCCCATGGATGTGGTGAAAACCAGATTGATGAATTCAAAGGTGGAATACCAACAACAACAAAAAAACTAAACAAATCTGTATTTTATTTTGAATTTCCTTTGTTTAAAAAATTATCTTGCGATACTGTTAAAAAGTTTGGGGTCTGTAAGTTTTTGTTTTTGCTTTGTTTTGTTTTATTTTGAAAGAAAATTAATACTTTTATTCAGAAAAGGCAGATTAAATTGATCAAAAATGACAGTAAAGACATTTATAATTTCACAATATTATTGTTCATACTGTATTTTTGATCAAATAAATCCTTGGTGAATAAAGACTTGGTGAGCATAAGAGACTTCTTTTAAAAACATTTTAAAAAAATCTTACCCAAACCAAACTTTTTAATGGTATGTATATGTATATATATATATATATATATATATATATA
>NW_015658750.1:132562-139557 GCF_001515625.1 Sinocyclocheilus rhinocerous | reverse complement strand
TGTAAATTCTTCAGTTGTGACAATATAGTTTCTGTGTGGTAGGGGGTGATTCATTGTCTGTCTGATACTGGAAAACTCGGACCTAAAGCTTTCTACAAGGTGAAAAACATTTTTATTTTATGCCATTAAGAGTGTAATATAGTCTGAGTGTATGTTACTCTGGTAGTAACCATGTGATTTGTCTCCACAGGGCCTTGTTGTCCCAGCTGGAATCCGTCTGATTCCTCACACTGTACTTACTTTCATCTTTCTGGAGCTGCTCCGATTGTACTTTGGCATTAGAGTCGTCACCTCTACATGAACTCTGACCCAAAGGCTCCTGGTATTAACATCAGTTTCAGGTGATACATTCACAAGTTAACAGTAATAAAATCGGGTGTAAATGGGGTCCAAAACATTCTGTGATCGAATCACTGAAACCATACAAGGTGGTCTGTAAATGTGGACCACATTGCTTTTGTAGTGTAAACTCTAATTCAAACAACCACGAGGGATGACCTGTCAGTCATTCTTTGTGCTAAAGCAATGGTCTCAAACAACTTTTCCAGTTATGTATGACTTTAAAAGAAAATATCCAAATCAAAATATTTGGAAAGTCCTGTAATTACATGCACAAGACTTCATGGAAGCTCTCAACAAGTTAAAACAGATCATGTGAAATATGCAATTCGTAAGTTTGGTTCAAATGAATACGTTTAAATAAAATCACATTTGTGGTAAGATTAAAATTTGAAGCTTATTTGGAAGCAACAATGTTCTCAACCTTTTCTTGTGGTTACTTACCATGGTGACCATATGTGACTAAATCAACCAAGAAGAATGTTAATACCAGGTGTAAACAGGGCCAAAATGCATCCGACCGCTGCAGTGTCTCAAAAGACAATACAGAGTGTGTTGCTCTACACTCTCTTCTTTGTGAGATGGCGCCGACGGTGATGGCTGCCTCCGTGACGTGCTCCGCAGTTGTTTTTATGTTTTTGTTAGTTTGTCCTGTCTTTAGTTATATCCCTGCAATCAGTTTCACCAGAGACGAACTGCTGGACATTCGGCAGTACACACATTTTTTATTATCTGTGTTTTTTGTTCTGTCACTGTCATTCTGTTACACTGTGGAAGCTTCTGTCACGAAAACAAATTCCTCATATGTGTAAACATACCTGGCAATAAAGCTCATTCTGATTCTGATTCTGATTCTGATAAGATGTAGAGCAATGGGCCATAGTTCCAGGGAAGCACTGGCCAAGGAACCTGATTCAGGAGGAGAAAAGGCGCAAAGTGCTGTTGACAACAGTAGTACCTTTCTTTAGCTGTCTCTCTCTCTTTTTTTAACTAATATTTATTTTGCAGTGCTATTAATATTAACATTCTCTCTCTTTTTTTTAACTAACTAATATTCATTTTGCAGTGCTATTAATATTAACATTCAAGTTGCCTGCATGTGATAATGTTTGCCATATATACTCAATTTGTCATTTGCATTCTGTTGATTGTGTGATGTAGACCTTGATATTTTTTGTGAAAATTAAAGCATCTTTAAATTAAAGCATCATTTACCTGAAATGATCTCAAACTGGAATTGACAGAAAATATAATTTCACAATCACAATATCTAAATATATGACCTTTTGTGTGTTCTATTAATTAAGTGTTTATTTAATGAGAACCCATCTTAAACTATTAAAACCTACTGGTGTCATTACAGTAATTACACTGAATAATGTAATACGTGTAATGTCCTACAGGTGGCAGTGCTGCATTGTCACGAACTCAATGGTGTGAGCATGAGCGTAAACTCACACTTTCAAGTGTCTGCATCTAAAATATCCATGCCACTGAGACATAATTACAGTAATCAGCATTCTTATATGTATTCATTCTTTACTTATGATATAAGGTTAAATATGTTCTTGTTAAGATGTTTATGGAAGTGGGTAATTTGACAGGTCAAGGAGTCAAACTGTACTCTGAAAAAAAATCTCCTTTGGATACAATAAAATAATAATTGGTTTCTGATAAATATTGCATATAAAGGCAACATTTGCTCTCTTTTTTTCCACCAAGCCACAACCCAACCCATCCAGATCCAGGTCACAGCAGCACGCTTTCATCATGGTGTTGATCTCCAGTGTGTCAGGACATGGTTCTGCGCTACTGTAGTCAATAAAGTGCTGCAGGGATGATGTATTTTTGTAGGCCGGATCCTAGAAACTAATTGGCATTCTGGCACTTTTGGTTCCATTGTCCTGAAGCCAGTGATTTTTGTGAATGGGTTTTTGGTTAAACACCTGAAATAGATATTTTCATGCTTTATTCTACAACATAAAACATGTTAATAAAACCCTGAAAGTTTATTAACATTTATGATGAACAAACCGTGTAAGAATCATAAACGTTTGTTGGTCACAGAGCTTATTTTCTGCAATAATCCAAAAATCTATTAATTTTTTTTAAACTAGCTTAAAGGAATACTCCACTATTTTTGAAAATAGGCTCATTTTCCAACTCCCCAAGAGTTAAACAGTTGAGTTTTACCGTTTTCGAATCCATTCAGCCGATCTCCGGGTCTGGCGGTAGCACTTTTAGCTGCAGCTTAGCATAGATCATTGAATCTGATTAGACCGTTAGCATCTCGCTCAAAATTTGGTCATTTTTGAGCGAGATGCTAACGGTCTAATCAGATACAATGATCTATGCTAAGCTGTAGCTAAAAGTGCTACCGCCAGACCCGGAGATCGGCTGAATGGATTCCAAAACGGTAAAACTCAACTTTTTAACTCTAGGGGAGTTGGAAAATTTGCCTATTTTCAAAAATAGTGGAGTGTTCCTTTAACTACAAAGATGGTTTCATGAAACAGTACTTCGAAATGAAAGAATTGTTCTGAAAAGACCAGGCAATCAGTGCAGTACACAATATTATCTCACTGAAAATAACAAAAGAGGAATATTTGAAGCTATAAGGGTCATAAGAATACATTCACCGCTGCAAACAGCAGTCAAGATAAACTTTCACTACTTCGCTGACTGTGAAACATGTGCTCATACTATGTGGTGACATGACCCCAAAAGCCCTGCTAATGTGTTTTGTTTGCATTTTCCATTCCCAGATCTTAGCCAAAGTATGGGAATTCTATCGCTTCCCTTTACAGTGACATCTGTGGTATCTTTCTATGTTTCGACATTTGAGGCAATTGTGTGGAACACTGAGATGTACAATGAGAGATGTGCTGTGAGAGATATATGAGAGACTGTGAAAGACGGGCTAATCTCCATTCCAATCTGTCTGACTTTTTTCCATCCATTTTTTTTCTTGGTTAAAAAAACCTTACGTAACTTGGCTGAAAAACAACATCTATAATCTCAGTCTGAATGATCAGTTTTTTACTAGGAGCCCAAATCTTTTGAAGTCCCAGACACCATCTCAAATGGGCCTCATTTCTGTTAAGCTAATTACATGTGCTATATTTGCTACCTACTGTATCACTAAACCTAACCTGCCTTGTAGACAGTGGCGTGCACAGACATCCAGGCAGGAGACAAGTGTCGTTATGAGAGCACAATCACGGTCTGGGGGCACTTATGCCCGGTTCAGACTACACGATTTTAGCCCGATTTTCAGTCGCTAGTTCCGCCTTCTCGATGACATCACGCGCGTCGTTAAAGACGGCACGCGATGAATAGTCGGGAAGCAACGTGTAGTCTGACATGTTTCTTGTCCACGACACGACAAGATTTTAGGAGTCAAAATCGTGTAATCTGACACAGTGACTATCGTGACCGACAAAAATATTGTGTAGTCTGAACCCGGCATTAGATCACACCGAAAAGGGCACTTTTGCGCCGCGATTAAGGGGGCAGGTGCTCGAGCCACTTGCCCCGCCCCTTTGTGCACGCCACTGCTTGTAGAAACATCTTACCTGATATTTAGGTATTTTATTCGATTACTCACACAATGTTCCAATCTCATGACTTTTTATCCTCAGTGGAACATGTTGAAGATTGAACTGCTTGCCAATCTCTGTGGTGATGGCACCAAATTTCAATCATTTGCAAAACAAATTCTGTCCTTGTTTTGTGATATTTAAAATATTTAAAAAGGTAATAGCTTATCAAAAGCAGCATCAGCGAAATACCTCCCATCCCAAAGGCAAATCACACCCTGATTATAATTACTATATTTTTTAGGAGTTGGCTGTATTAAAAACAGATGTCTCTCCTTAATACATGCTTATAGTCTCTTTAACCTGCTCCCAAGAGTACAGTTATAAAGTGGCCGCGGTCAGATTGTTTAGCCAATCAGAACACATTTGAAGCGCTTTCTACCAGCCAGTAATTTGGCGCCTTCTCAGAGGGATGTCCATATATGGGAAGCCGGAAGCTGAGAGCGCGGTAGATTAACTTGGAGCGGTTTTTACGAGTTTTGGGAGTGAAATGTCAACGATCTCTCATCTGCCAACAACGGCAGCCAAGTGTCTCAGCCAAAAGGAATACAAAGACAAAAGACCAGAAAGCGAGGGAACCAAAAACAAGGCGAGAATGAACATCGTAAAGGATTTCATTGCTGGAAGAAGCACGTGCATTGAAACAATCAGTTTGCTTCGCTTCTGATTGAAAGGTAAATATTGCTTTACAGGTTCAATTTAGGTTGGCTTGGTTCACTTTATTTACACAATCACATCAATTACAATATTTTTGTGGACAGAAGTTTACAGCATTTCAGCAGTATTCCGGCCAAAATTAAGGCTAGAGGATATAAAATGTTAAAATCTTGAAGGTTTGAGAGTATTTAAAGAATTTAAGACATTAATATTGTAACTTGAAGTAAATGAATAAAATATTTAATATTTTATTAGTAAGTGTTTTATTTGGACTTTGTTTACTTTTGTTTCTGTATTATTATTATTATTATTATTTAATAATCATGATGATACTTATTTAAATATATAATTATAATGTAATTATTATATATTTGATAATAAATAAATTTTTTTTTTTTACTTTATGTAATGTGACCATTAATTAGAGAACTGTGAAAGTGCAAATGCCTTGCTAAATTATTGAATTATTAACTTAAAATCTCAGGCGATGCCAAATAGTTATTTTAGCCTACATGTACAATGTTTGGGAACCCCTGATTTCCAGCATTTTCAATGAGAAAAACAATAATTCTCATGAAAAATCATTCATTTGAGTCTGAGCTTTTTAATTAATTAATTAATTTAACAGGTGACAAATCATTGACAAACGTTAAATGATTAATTCATGAATCGTTATTGTACAGTTTTCGAGTTAAACTCACTCAAAAATCTTGTTCCTTAATCTTGACTTCATCCTTTTTGAAACGTGGAAGCTCCTGTTAATTGTAATTGCACTGAAAAAAAGAACATGGATATCAATCAAAATTTCTCCTTTTGTATTTCATGGAACAGTAGTTATACAGGCCAGGGTCGAAATTTTTGGGGGACTGAACTAGGGCTGCACGATAAATCGCATGCGCGTTAAATATCACATGCGATTTATCGTGCAGCCCTAAACTGAACTATTCCTTTAAGCTGATGTCCTTGTGTCAACTGTTGACTGCTCCCCTCACTGTTGGGGATTGCAGGTTTTATCCTTGTTGGGACATTTGGTCACCAGAAAGATAGCACAACCTCACCCATGCACACAACACAAACAAACATCCAGCTAGAACTGCTCATTTTCTTTATCATTCTATTTATAATTATGAAGAAACGTAATTAACCCCCATATTTAGAAATCTCTGTTACTCTCAAGACTTCCTTTAGTAAACAGCATTTATCTTATCTGTCTCTTTCTGTCTTGCCTGGAGCTTTAAGCAGAAATTCTTGCAAAACTACAAAAACAAATCTTGTCACAGTCATTAGTACGTCGTACTGATGGATCTGGTCACCAGCATATGATGTGCTTTGGATGCTGGTGTCTCTGTAAGGATTCCTAACCATCTTAACCAGCTAAATGTCCTGGCCGACCATCCGAACAAGCTACATTTTGCTTCCCAGCAGGGTCAGGAGACTTAACTTAAGTATCAACTTTGGATTTTTCCTCCTAAAATTCCCTTGGACAAATAACATTTATACAAATGAGATAATTGTAGCATGTGTGTAGAGCTGTAAAGTGAATATGGAAAGCATAATGCTCAGGCAAAATAACACCCATGGCATCTCAGTTCTCAGTGTCTCTGGCTCTTGTGTCTGACTGTGTTCCAGAGGAACTCTGGCAACACTTCACAGCTCTGCTGAAAGATGACTCTACAGCAGACATGGAAAACTGTTCGCGTCAGAGGAGTGAATAGAGGCCTGGATGTTGCTCTGCACACATTTCTGCTTTGTCCCTCTCTGTCTCTGACCCATTTCAGCTGGCCAAATGACCCTTACACCCCATCTGGTAAAGCTGCTAGAGGAAACATGAAAAGCCTGTTAGCTGTTAGGTCACTTGCGATAAGCACTCCTGCGAATTACCTTTGATTGGCCCGTTTAATCTGAGAGACAGCGTACTGTAGGGTCCAAAAGTCAGAAACCACTTTGGAAAACCTGGTGCCAGTTTGAATTTTTAGTATTCGCCACTATTTCTAGTTCACTAATCAAATAAGCAAATTTGTGATATTGACCATTTATTTGTACAGACGGTCTGATGTTTTTGCTTCACTTGAAGCTCAAGATGCTTATTGGATCTTCTCAATTCATTCTGAAGAACATAATTTGTGAAGAAATCGTCTAAAGACCATGTGTTCTGAAGAACATAATTTTGTGGAGTACATTCATGCTGCTCGAGTGCTGCTGTTGTTAAAGCAAAAGTGAGATCAACCAAATACTAAATTCTGACATTTTTATGAATTTTTTTACTTCAAATGTTATGCTTACAATATAATTTGTAATGAAAAAATCCACCCAACAATATCACATTGCAAACACAACAATGTAGATCTCTGTCTCTCTGTCTCTCTCTCACTCTCTCTCTCTCCCTCTCTCTCTCTCTCT
>NW_015658750.1:112284-132552 GCF_001515625.1 Sinocyclocheilus rhinocerous | reverse complement strand
CTCTCTCTCTCACACACACACACACACACACACACACACACACAGTCTACAGTTTTCAGGGGATAAAAAGAATACCTTAAATTTGGTGTTTTGATGTCTATTCATCTTCTTAGAATTCCAAACAAAGCATTTCTTACACATCACCTTGTTTCATGAAAAAAAAATGCTTACCATTCTTTGAAAAATAGATGGAAACTTTATGGATGATCAAGCAGCAAAACTCTCCACATCAGCTGAATTCAGTGACTTGCACGCCTCCAAAGAAATATGGCTTTGAATGCTGCTAAATCACTGAGCCGTACCGTGCCGAGTCGTACCACGCAGTGGAAAAGCGCCATTTGTAAGGCTCATCCACAAGTGTCAATAGTTAGTACAGAAATAGTGGTGCTATCAGCATGCGCTCAAGCCTGCATGAAGTCCAAGAGGCAGATGCCCAGAACACGCTTAGCATTGTCGTGATGAGGATTGCATTGGAAAGCAGCGCTCGCATTTATTTGTGAAAATGTAAAAATCTTGTTTTGTCTCCTTTTCGGCCTAAGTATTTTTAAAATAGAGGAGTAAACACTGACTGAGGTGGCTAAATCACTTTGACTGTGTAGAGGTGGAACAAGTTGTGTTTTTATTATAGGTCCAAGTTTTGTAAGAGGAATATAGCAGACTGGCAAGAAGCAGTTATATTCTAATATTAAACTTCCATAATCCCTATTAAATATTTCAGATAATTTGTATAATTAGCAGTGCAACCCTATCTTATTAGTTTTGTCAAGGTCTGTTGATTCAGCTGAGTCTTATGTTCACTTAGGCTACATTTATTTGATCAAAAATACAGTAAAAAAAGTAATATTGTGAAGTGTTATTACCATTTACAATAACTGTTTTCTATTTTAATATATTTTAAAATGTAGTTTATTCAGAGCTGAATTTTCAGCAGTCATTGCTCCAGTCTTCAGTGTCACGTGATCCTTCAGAAATCATTCTAATATGCTGATGTGCTGCTCAAGAAACATTTCTTATCATCTATGTTGTGCTGCTTCATTTGTTTGTTTTTTTTTACTGGAAATCGTGATATATTTTCTCAGGATTCTTTGATGAATAGAAAGTTCAAAACGATAGCATTTATTTGAAATAGAATAATTTGTAACATTATAATTGTGGACATTTTTTGATTACACTATAGAAGCCACAGCAATGCATTAAAGCACACCTTAGCAACTGCATAGCAACACCCTGGCAAGTGGCGACTGTTCACAAAAATGTAAAAATCGAGTTATATAAAATGCAGTCCTGTTTAATGAAAAGAAGTGAAAACTGTGCCAGCTAATAACATTACGAAAGCTCTAATTTCCTTTTATTTGATGATTTGTTTAAATGCTATGGCAAGAGCTAATCACAATTTGACATTTTAAATATTCAAAACATTAACTCTTGACCTGCCATCATCCAACGTCCAAATTGACATTTGTGTTAATCGGATTAATTCCACACTAATTTGATTCTTCCTGAGATGAAAGTGTGAGATAAACCATTCAATGGATCTCAATTAGAATGATAAGTGACCCACACAATTCAAACACTTTACTCATACCACTCAAGATACTGAAAGATAATCTCAAAAGACTTGGCAGCCCATTAAAATGTCTGAATAAATAATCCAGCGAAGCAAGTAGATGAGTCAGTGTCACTCCGTACCATGTATGACCCCCTCGGAACATGAATATTATAAATCTTTTCATGCTGCAGCAGACGCAGGATTTTGGAGGGTAAAAGGCCAGAAATTGAGGAAATCCAGATTCTGCAGCATAACCTTTAGAGTCAAACCGCCTGCTAATCTGAGTCACACATATTTTCATGACACCCCTAAGGAGAATGCAGAAGGACTGGGAAAATTATCCTGGGCCAGGTCCTTAAAGATGTATAGCAATTTGTCCGAAATATTTGTGTGATACGCATTTTACACAGACCATACAGTATCTATATATAACTGGATCACATTTATTTACTTTTTATTCATGTTTCTGTCTATGAATAGACGGACTGGGAAATCAGATTTTACAGGCAGAATTCTTAGACAGAAGATGTTTTTGAAAAGTCTCTTATGCTCACCAAGGCTGCAATTATTTGATAAAAAATACAGCAAAAAATATTAATATTGTGAAATACTACAATTTAAAATAAATAGAAAACTGTTCTATTTGAATATATTTTAAAATGTAATTATTTCTGTGATGGTAAAGATGGATTTTCAGTGGCCATTACTCCAGTCTTCAGTGTCACATGATCCTTCAGAAATCATTCTAATATGCTGATTTGAAACATTTTTATTATCAATGTTGAAAACGGCTGTGCTGCTTAATATTACATTTTTAATTTTATTTTATTTATGGAAACATACCTTTTTTCAGGATTTTTGTTTTTAAATAGAAAGTTCAAAAGATCTTTAGAAAATCATTTGAATCATTATAAATGTCATTCATTATAAATATATCAGTATATACACTGACCTCAAACGTTTGAACATAATATATGAAAAGCTCTATTTTGAAATATGAACTATTTTAGAATAACATGCAACAGTCAGTCGTGCACAATAAGAAAGGAAAGTGCATTAAGAAAGTAAACCGGGTTCAGTTTGATTTCACTGCGAGTATAAATCAAAATCTCTAACTGGTGTTTTTGCTTCAGTGTCTCTTCAGCCATATCTTACAAAATATATGGCTCCTCTGGTTCTTTCTCATTGTATTATATGTATTATATACGCTACTCCTACTGTATACATTCGTAGGGCTTCACTCTAACAGCGCACCACTCTATTTTGTAACTCATCCAGGCTCTAAACTACAATCTGTTGTACAGTTTTAGGTTATGCATAATTTGGTAAATGCATGTTGTTATTTATTTATGTTTTTTTATTTTTGCTGTCCATCCATTTCTCATCTCCCTAAAGATTAATTATGATGTGCTTCCAGTTTTAGAGTTAATGCTTTCATTTTTCTGCTCCTACAGTTTTAGAGCTAAAGCAATCAAACATAAATCATTGGTCACTTATGCATGAATTTTTGTTTATATATATAATATAATATAATATAATATATGTGTATATATATATATACAAAAACAAATGAAATAATGTACTTTTGAAATCAGCACTGAAGGAGTGTGTGTGTGTGTGTGTGTGTGTGTGTGTGTATATATCTATATATATATATATATATATATATATATATTAGTACATTATTTCATTTGTTATTGTTTATGCCATTGCATGTATGTTTAATGTTAGACCACTTAAGGTTTAAATTATATTTATGTTAAGTATTTCCTCAAGGCAGGGTCATTTTCACCTTGTGTCGTTTTTGTGATGACTGATTGAAGTAAGTGCTTCAGCAACAGTGAATGTGAACTGTTTATATTTATAGGATTTTATTTTAATTTAAAATAAATAGGCAACAGATGCCGGGAAATTGCATTTCTTATCTTATTATCTTTGCCTCCAATGCCACTATGTAGAAATGCTGTCATGGAGCAGGTGGCCAGTTTTATGCATGTGTGTGAAAGGCAGAGATCTCTTCGGAAATGTATTTTCCACTCTTCTGGCTCAGCATCCCATGGGTCGAGGCAGGACAGTTTTTCTCAAAGCAGTGACGAATATCTAGCATGCCTGGAGGAGTATATATGGTCTGTCTTATTACATAATTCTGCAAAAGCCTTTGGGGAACAACCAGTCGACCCTTTAGTTGGTGGGAACAGGCAGTGGCGCCTGCAGGTGTACGGCTGTACACACTGTGAGTACCATGAGCGCTCAGACTGACCTGAGATTTGCCCCGCAAACATTTCAGCAGTTATTAGGCCTGTGTGTCCCGTATTTTCAGTCATTGGCATGCCAAAGTCAATTTCTGCATATAAATATTACGCCGAATAGAAGCAGAAAATTGTGCTATACGCACTTTCATGAGATCGGGTTAGCCTACAACAATTAATTTGTGGGCTATTTTACAAATGGGAATACAACAAATTCATGACAATGTTTTACATTCAAGCTACCCGTAAAATGTATAGTGAAAAGAACTTTAAAAGCATCTGGAATCCAATAAAGTAATTTTTTAAAGCTATTTTTAAAGCATTTGCTGCATGGATTAAAAAAAATAGGCCAATAAATAATTCACATATCAGACAAAATTGCGTTGCAGCAAATCCTTTAAATGTTAAGGTATTCAGAACAGAGCAACATACAAATCAGAAAATATAAGCAGCTATACAATTATTGGACAAAGTTTTACGCAAATTATAATCGGGCATGTTTTAGGCTTTTTATTCTTTTTTATATTTTAGACATCCATCAATTATGGTGGAAAAAAATGACTCCTCATTGGACATGCCTTTAGAGAGAAATGCATCTTTAGGGTTTACATAATGAAATAGTTTCTACTTTCAATTAGAATTATTTCGTTTTAAAGTAGTAATTTAAAGCTTTCTATATATTTTTTTATCATGCCTGTGAGACAATTTGCTGAGTTTAAATTCATCATTGTGAAGCGCTCCTGCTCAAAACCGAGACGGCAGAAAGCGTTTGTTTTCTTTATTTTATAAAAGCACAACATTTTGTTGATATTGTGAGTGCACACAAATAAAAGTAGACCCTTTACAGTTTAGAATGATGTATTACTCTTACCTTTTATGAGCAAAAATGACTGCGTATTTTAAGTTGTTTCCACTGTTATAAAAAAATGCAAGTGATCGCGCTGGCGCCTCCTTGTCCTGCAGAACGCGATTCAGCTTCCACTCTCCGCACAAACGATTGGATATGCGTCTAACAGCACACATTTATCTAGGTTATTCATTTAAACTAATATTGTGATATGCTTGAACTTGAACTTGCTGTTTTATATCTATAGATTTTATTTTAGGCAAGTCGTGATGATTTGAGAAGGCTAAATTGATTTAACATATAGGCTATGTTCAACTCACTGTCTGCCACTGGCCGCTTGGTCATTACTTAAAAAAAAAAAAAAAAAAACTTACTTTTAACGAAACAACAAACGTTTTTCTAAATTAACTTTATAAAAAAACAAAACGAAATGTAATCACTTTTCCATTACATACAAAACTGAACTATTTTAATAGCTGAAACAGTAGTATAAGCTTTTTTGGGAAAAGGGGAAAAAAGTATTCTTTTTAATACATGAGCAATATGAACCCCTCTGCCTCTGTTCCTCACTCCCAGTTTCTCTCATCACGGGGACAGGAAGAGGTGTCAGTGAATAAATGAGAAAACAAAGTAATTTGGATTGTTTAAGGAATTCAAATATTTTGTTGTAAATTTAAAGTAACGTGTTACTTTACTAGAAGAAAAAAGTAATCAGATTACATGTCTGAACTCGCATTACTTGTAATGCATTATACCCCAACACTGGATATGCATGTACTGTATGTTTGTTCCATGTATTTGATTGGTATATAGATTTTTCATTAGTATATGGCATTTGACAGAAAACAAAAAAAATTTTGTATCAGATAGTGTTGACCCACAATGAGTGATAGGTAAGTAAATACATTCTGTGAGAAAGTGAAAACGGGACATAATTTACTTTTGAGGATGTTTGTGGTGTTGTTTGACTGATGTTATCTTAAGGCTGATTGGTCAGCGCTTTCATCATAAATATGAATAAATGTATGAATAAATTTGAATGTTGAACAGATTCATCCAAAGTTATTCCTCTGTATGTTAATTTTTATAATTCAGTATACAATTATATAAAAGTTAAATATATTAAGTTTTATAACTTAATATAGAATTTGTTTTTCAGTTCTGCTTTCTTTTAAGTTTCAGTGTGTTTTTTTTTGTTTTGTTTTTTGTTTCAGTAATTTGAATTTATATTAAACACACTACCATTCAAAAGATTGGGGATTTAACAAGGGGGAAAAAAAGTATTTGAAAGTCTCTTTTGCTTTCACCAAGGCTGTATTTATTTTATCAGAAATACAGCAGTAATATTGTGAAATTGAATTTAAAAGAATAGTTTTGTATTTGAATATGTTTTAAAATGTAATTTATTCCTGTGATGGCAAAGCTGAATTTTTAGCAGACATGTTTCTGTGTGTTACGAATCCTGTCCATGGACTTCTGTCCGATCGCCACCAGAGGTCACTCGTCCATCATATTGACTCTCTCACTTACACAGACTGTTACACGTCACCACGGAATACATTTCCCATCATCCATTGCACTGATTGCACACAGCTGTACCCAATCACACACACACTATATTACACTCAGATCCTTCTCAAACTGCCGAGTATTGTTTGCGTATATCGCTCTCCTAGTGGTAGGACATTACGAAGCCAGTTTTCTGTCTTAGTTCCCAGTCTCAGTTCTTAGTCTTGTTTTTGTTTTGTAATCGCCTGTTTCCTGATTATCTGCCTGTCTGGGTTTTCTCTCGTCTTGTCGTTTGGACTATGTTTGCGCCTTGCCTGGACCATTGCTCGTGTTATCTGGATCTTGTTAGCCGTCGATCGACCACACCTGTTTTGGATTACTCTCTTGCCTTGCCCTCAATATATCTGTTCGCCATTGTCTGACCCTTGCCTGTTTTGTGACCACGTCTTTGAATAAAAGCTTGCAAATGGATCTGATCTCTGAATGGGCAAGGTCAACTAGCCATCCATTTTTTTTTCCTAACTTCAATATGATGCCCTTACTGCTGTGGTGGACCCATCTGTCACTCTGTTGTCTCTTCGCAGCCCTCAGCTCCAGAGCTCTGAGGTACGTGCCTGCTGAGTGACCTACGTCTATTACTACATTCAACGACTGTGTGATGTTTGTATTCAGATGCATTAGGGGGTTGTTTCTTTCATATAGTTTGTTTCTTCCTTGTGTTCAGGGGCCAATTCCTGGTGCCACCTGGGAGGGGGAAATTAATATGTTGTATGTGCAGGATAACATCGCATTCACATATATATATATATATATATGCATGCATAGATTGGTTGATTGTAATAACTGTGGGGACCGAACCATCCCCAATAAAGTATTTTGTGCCAAAACGGCCCTACTGGTTACATTTGATTAGGTGGGGACAGAACAGCTCTGACGTCTGAGACCCTGTCATTTTCACAATATGTTCTCCCACGTTAGATGGCGGAAGGCGGTTGTTATGCCGAAATTGTTTTCCACGTACTCTGGCCTCCACAAACACGGGCAATCATGGCTGCAGTTTGCATTAGTCATTGCCGAATAGCAGCATGGGGACGGTTTGCCTCCTCATTACTATAAGAACAGGTCAGGAGGTCACTTCCCTCTCTGACCCGAAACAGGGACGTGCACATAATCACTTCCTATTTCAATTACGTGCTTAATTCATCCGCTCCACTCGGGAAAAGCGACAAGAGTCAATTAGCACTATCTAGCACGATTAGAGGTGTGTGTCCTGGTTAGGTTTGAAATGTTTTCTCAAAACAACATGCTGGAGAAAATGACACTATGCTCAGTGTAGTCAGCTTCATTGACTTAAATTACTCTTTTTATACACTGCCTGGCCAAAAAAAAAAAAAAAGTTGCCATCTGGGTTTATTTAAGCAAGTACTTAGATTTTAGGGTTGAATCATTATTGCGATTAAAATAATTCTGGCATGCGGTATGTTTTGCAACAGCTCTTTTAACCCTAACTGCAGTACATAGCTTTTTATTTCTCAAACATTGTCAAGATTCTTAAGGCTCAAATTGTGAAAGATTGGCCACCACAAAGTCCTGACCTGGGTCTTGGGTTACATCTGAATATTTTCTGGAAAAATCTAGGAAATGTTGAATAATATTAATTTGTTGCTTTGCCTGATTTTGATATGCACAATGCTTCCTGCCATTTGAAGGCTGTTTAGTAAAGCAATGCTATTCTGATGCTTTTGATTGGTTCTCTTGTTTGAATTTGCAGCACTCCACGTCTGCTAATTACATCACCACCAAAGACAGATTCACAAATAACCTGCCTGATTTATCTCAACTGCTCTGTGTACCAATAAGTACACATAAACTAGACGAAATGACTAGCAACATGGGCACTATCTTCTCTAATACATTAGAAGCTGTTGCCCCCATCAAATTGAAAAAGGTTAGAGAAAAACGTACTGCGCCATGGTACAACAGTAATACCCATTCTCTCAAGAAAAAAACTCGTAGTCTTGAGCGCAAATGGAGAAAGACTAACTTGGAAGATTTTAAAATTGCGTGGAAAAACAGTATGTCCAGCTATAGACAGGCTCTAAAAGCTGCCAGGGCCGAGCATATCCACAAACTCATAGAAAATAACCAAAACAATCCAAGCTTTTTATTTAGCACAGTGGCTAGATTAACAAATAACCAGACACCACCCGATCTAAATATTCCCTCACAGTTTAATAGTAATGACTTTATGAATTTCTTCACTGATAAAATAGATAACATCAGAAATACAATAACAAATGTAGATTCTACAGCGTATAATACTTCAACTTCATTCATCGCACCAAAAGATAAACTGCAGTGCTTTACAACTATAGGACAGGAAGAGCTAAATAAACTTATCACTGCATCTAAACCAACAACATGCCCGTTAGATCCTGTACCCACTAAATTACTGAAAGAGTTGTTACCTGTAGCAGAAGAACCGCTTCTCAATATTATTAACTCGTCGTTGTCTTTAGGTCACGTCCCAAAACCATTCAAGCTGGCGGTTATTAAGCCTCTTATTAAGAAACCACAACTAGATCCTAGTGAACTGGCAAATTACAGACCCATCTCAAATCTTCCTTTTCTGTTTTTGCCACGGGATTGACATCCTGTGGTAACTAGGATTTACACAAGCTTCAGTCTGGATCTAGAACACCTGAGAAGAGATGATGCCAACCCCTCAGAGGACCTCAGATGATGCCAACCCCTCAGAGGACCTCAGATGATGCCAACCCCTCAGAGGACCTCAGATGATGCCAACCCTGAAACAACATACAGAACTACCATATTTTGCTATAAGTTTGATTGCATCATGTAATAATTGCTGTTAATAGTGTTCATCGTCTTTTTTATTACGTCTTAAATTGATTTTTCCGTACATTTCTGCCATATGTACATTAATTGACAGTCACCACTGATAAGCTACCACTAAATATTGTAGAAACTTAATTTGCTGTAAAGTTGCTTTGCAATGATTTGTGTCGTGAAAAGCGCTGTACAAATAAACTTGACTTGACTTGACTTGACATCAATCCACGTCTGCCAATTACATCAATCCACATTGACGCTGAAAGCTTTAGGCTTCAACCTGTCTGTCAGGACCATGGTCTGTCTGTGTCATGTTTTGCCCCGGTTTCTATTCCTGTTTTTCCTTATTTGGTCATGTTCCTGTACTCGTTTACTTAATTAGTTATCCCATGCACCTGTGTTTCTCCTATTATCCCCAGTATTTAAGTCCTTGCCTATGCGTTCTGTGTTTGTTCGGGTTAACTCGTTATGTTCGTGTGTTTCCTGCCGTTTCCAGTGTGGATGTACCCTGTGTTTTGATTGCATTAAAGACTGTGTTCGCTATTCCTCGTCTCCATCATTCCTCACCATCACAGAGTGTGACACTGTCTGTGAGAGTTGCCACCATGGTGGGTGATAAAAATGCATTCTAGTGCCGGGAATTTAAAAATCAGAATGATCTAAAAAAAAAAAAAAGAGGCGCTAAAGTCTGATTTTGTGGTGCTTTAAAATTAAATTATTATAATCTAAGTTTAAGTGAAGAAGGATTTTGAAAGTCTGACAGTAATCAGTGTTGAATACTACTGTAAGGTTAATGCTGCCTGGTTTAAATGTTTGAAAGTGATTAACAGTTGAAAACATTTGTTAGAAATTTAGAAAAGTAATAAAATGTAATCAGTTAAATTACTTTAATAAAGTAATTGAAATAGTTACACTACTTATTACATTTTGAATGGGTAACTTGTAATCTGTAACCTATTACATTTCCAAAGTAACCTTCCCAACATTGGGCACTATAAACAGGAAAAAGATGCAACTAACATTAATAAAAAGTGCTGGCTAGTACCTGATTACATGATTACATACTCGTAAAAAAAAATACTTTCATTTATATTTAATTATAATGTATTACTTTATACTTTAATATTAGAATGTTATTTTTAAAAGGTCATAATCAGATTACAGTTACTTTTTATGGATTACATGATTACATATTATTCACACAATATGTAATATACACACGATACGGCAAAAATATCATATCACGATTTTTTCAGGAAAATCACGATTTCCCGATTTTAGCACGATTCTTTGTTGGTTTTTGCAAGTTGTCTGGACAGTACAGCCAAACTAATTTCCCTGTTTTAAAAACAAGGTAACAAAATGTTAAATTAAAAATAATGGCAGACATTTAGGTCAAAGTATAAAAAAGAATCGTTGTCATTGTCATTATTTTGTCTTTGTTATTAAAAAATAAGAACAAAGATACACATTAAAAAATACACATAATATACAAATAAAACAAACAGTGCTTTATTTTTCAGGTACAGTAGGTGTATTTAACAGTAGCATTCAAGAAACTGAATGAACAAATATAAAAATAAAACACTATATACACTTCACTGTGTGAATTATACATTATAAGTATAAATACATAGTTATTCTTAAAGCAACTGTATTAAAGTTCTTTAGTCAAGAGCAGTGAGTGATTTTTCTCTTTATGTTTTGTTGTGTTATTAACATTTTAAAGGAGTAGTTCACCCAAAAATGAAAATCCTGTCATCATTTACTCACTCTCAAGTTGTATTAAACCTGAATGAGTTTCTTTCTTCGGTAAAGTAATTTTGAAGAATGTGGGTAACCAAACAGTTGCTGGTCCCCAGTGACTTGCATAGTTTTTTTTTTCTTACTATCAAAGTCAATGGGGACCCACATTCTTCAAAATATAATATAACTTAGTCCAGTAGGCACTGTTTGACAGACTTTTTAGTGTGCATGCGCTTCAGGTGTTTGCGCTCAGAAAAAGCACATGGAAGAACTGCACGCGACTGAAATGTTAAACCGGCAAGACTTTAAAGCACATGCAATTAATGTACTTTTGTGATTGCGAATAATGTGTCTCGTGAGTGTAACTCTACCGCTGACTTAAAATTTGATGTGAATATATGTGACGTTGTACAGTATATTGAGATGGAGGCACCAGAACTACAACTGATAAAATGTGCACTCTAGCACGATATGATATTACTTGAAGAGCAGATTGTGGAGACATTTTAATTGTCCATGATCAAAAATCGTCATATTGCACCCCCATAATTTGCCCTATATCTTTTTTCTCTTATAAATGTTCCTTTCTAAAGCCAAATGCATACTTACCACTAGTATACTTTGAGAAAGTCTCTTTTTAATGTTTCGGTAATTACAGTTTTAGCTTTTCATCAACTTATCATGTAGTAATAACATGGTAATAACATGATAACATTTAAAATTTTATTTTTTGTGCTAATTCACTCATTACAGCAACACCAGAGGTTAAAGTTTCAGTCCAGTGTAGTGTCTCTTTTGCATTCCTTTATTTCATTGTGTCAACCTGAAATACCTGTACCTCAACCTGTAGGAACCTGAAGCATGATGTGAATGTGAAGGAGGTAACAACAAAATACGTATTAACTTGGAAACTGTTAAAGGACATGATGTGATATTACACTGGATAAAAGAGCCAGAGAGAAAGAGGGCACTTGTAAGAGGGGACTAATATATTCCCAAATTACATTTCCAAAGATTTTTTTGATTCAACAAATATTTCAATAACATTAATGGCAAAACACTACTTGCATTTCAAAGCATGCACCGGTACTTACTATACAAGAGCTGTAATTTAATACATCTTGAAGTTTTCATGTCTATCAGACAGTAATTACTCTAATGGAGAAGGTTCGGGTCAGTGTGTGCTGAAGCACAATGGGGATCATGATACTTCAGGACTTTTTAAGTTCAACAGAAGTTGACACTGCTGAAGCAAATCCATTAGATTACTTTTCCTGTCACATGGCAATGCAGATCGTCCAGTCCTCCAATTCCATATTTTTGTAAAAAGCATATTTTCCTCCTCGCTTAAAGTAAGAACAGTTGCTCTGATGTGGAACAGCGGTGTGGGTTTCCACTCAGCCGAACTTCAATATTCACTTTATCATGGACGAGCAGAAAGCAGCACGCCCACATACATACCAGACCCACATATATCACCACTGATATTCAGACACTGGAGTCAAAGGCTTTTATCCAGCGACGGGAAACTACTTGTCCCATGTCGCTAGAGCTTGATGGATATGTTCTCAATATCTGCTTAGCTTCTTCAACATAGATTTTGACATATAACTTGTGAATTGTGAGTGATGCTGCCTGTAAACTCTTAAAAATAAAAGTTCTTTATTGGAATCTATGGTTCCATGTAGAACCTTTAAAGGGGTCATATGATGCGATTTCAATTTTTCCTTTCTCTTTGGAGTGTTACAAGCTCTTGGTGCATAAAGAAGATTTGTATAGTTGCAAAGACTAACATCGCAAATCCAAAGAGATATTCTTTATAAAAGTTAAGAGTCAACCATGCCTACCTAAAACGGCTCGTTCTAACACGCCCCCACATGTCTATGTCACGATGTGGGAAGATTTGCATAACGCCGCCCAAATGTTCACACAAAGAAAGAAGGCGTGACTTTTATTCTCGCTGTAGTATTGTTGTTGCCGCCGCTGCCATGTCGTGAAGGCGCTGTGTGTTTCCTTGTGAAAGCGAAACTACTTTGTTTGGCCTTCCAAAAGAGGACGATATCCGAAACGAAGCAACGAAGCGGAGTCCAGCCCGGGGTCGTCACATGTGGTTGCCGCAAGCCCTCCGGACGCTCCTTCGTCGAATCCGCCGGCCGCGCCGTTCTCAAGCCCACTCGCCTCCGCTCACTCAAGCCCGTATATATATATATATATATATATATATATATATATATATTGTACTATTGATGAATTGATGAAAAAGCTTGCTACAACAAGAATATAGGCTTGGGTGACTGCATTTTTCCATCATTCTTTGTGGCAGAACAAGAATAATAAGATACATTGATTTATTTACATGCCTAATTTGCTCTTTAGTTTATTGCTACAGTTCTGAAAAGTTTCCTTTTTCCCCAGCTAGTGAAAAAAAGGATGGTTTCATTGGACTTTGGACACTTGAATGCACATCACGTCGTAATTGTGACAGTGTAATTCGCTGTCCAGGAGGACTAATCATGAATCAGAAAAATCTAAATCCTGTGGTTTGTCTTTGCATTTTGTGTATCCTCAAACATCCCTTGTATGCTACATAACATTACTCAACAGACATTAACATATGAATACAGATAAGCTTGTTGATGAAATATTTTCTTATAGGTTCTGAATAATATCTCCAAAATAATGTTCTTTTTAGCAGCATCATATGACCCCTTTAAAATATCCATGGAACCTTTACATTGGACAAAAAGGTTCTTTTTAGTGGGAAAAATGTTCTTTAGATTATTAAAATGTTCTTCACACTAAGAATTCTTTAAGACTCCTTCACTGAAAGGTTCTTTGAGGAACCAAATATGGTTCTTCTGTTGCGTCGCTGTGAAAGCCCCCTTTTGAAGCCTTTAAAAAACAGATAAGCTTGTTGATGAAATATTTTCTTATAGGTTCTGAATAATATCTCAAATTAATCATCCCTGTGTAGTTCAATTTCACCTTTCTCTGGTGCTGGGTAATTGCATTCATTTCCCTACAGTCCTGTATCTCATGGGCTGCAGTTTAATTGTGATGCAGGGTGAATATGTGCATTATGCACATCATGCTAATATGACCTATAGCATAATGAAATTTAGCAAGTTAAAGGTCTGAGAGAGAGGTAAAACTTAAGGGAACAAATTCTCTGAAAACAGACCACATAGAGACACAAAGGATACATTACTTTGATATTACCATGGTAAAATCAGTAGCTACATAGTGCCTCTAAGAAGAGACTGGAAGGCAATTGCGACCTTATACAGTATATTCAGGGTTCATGATGTAGTACTAAAGTATAATGATGTAGTACAATGTCCTTAAGCTACTTTTAGCTAAATTTATAGCACTAGGCAAAATGGGTGAGAGCAGAAATATGTGCTTTTGCTTCTGGCTAAATTGACTTCTGAGAAAGCAACATTTATTTATTTGTGAATTTTAGATAGTGAAGCAGTTCAGTCAGAGAAGGGAAAAAAATCAACTGCTTGCAAGTTTCATAATATTGAGAATTTATTGCCATTATGAATGGAGCAGTTAATCCTGGAATGCATTGCCTGGTTTAATAATTACTTTCAAATAATGACAAACATCATCTGTATTCTTCTAAATATTACGGTGATGGAATAGATTGTAGAGCACCAGCCTCGCTTTGCTGCATGTTTACAATATTGTTCATGTTCATTGTTTTTATTGTTTGGCATTCATTATTACACTTATGTGTTGGTTTCATCGAGATCCTGTAACTGGAGGAAATTTAGGCAACTTAATTCAGTCTCTCAGTCTTTCTGGTGGAGTGCTCATTTATTTATTTAGTTATTTGTTTGTTTGTTTGCTGTTTGAAGCGAGTTTTCTTTTCCTGTATAAATGTAGTGCATGTTGCATATAGTGTTTTTTTTTCTTTCTTTTTTTTTCATTGTTTGTTGGACATCTTGTATTTTATCAAAATAAAATCACCATTTATTACAATAAGACAGTCAAAAATTATAAAAAATAAAATAAATAAAAATAAAATATTATTACATTTAAAATGTATAATATTGAATAATCATACATAATGGCTTGTTTTGTCAATGAAAATACATTTGAATGATAATTTAGTGAGTTTTTGTACCTAACGTTGGCTTGCTATTTCCTTTTTACTAAATATAAATCTGAACACGAAGATGATATTTATCTGAGCGACTATATGTTATTAAATATATAGATGACAAATGGAAAATGAATGAAAAAATGAGACATATATTTGTAGATTAGGGGTATTAATTAACTTTCTTTAATATAAAATATATTAAAGTTAAATCCAAAAAGTTCAAATGATCAAAGACATCTTAATTAAACAATTCCTGGAATGTCAGATGGAAACATTGTGCCATGTGAAAAAATAAGCAAAACATTGCACATGGACAAACTTACATGCACTGTATAACTTGTAAATCTGAACATAACATTTAGAAATTCCTATTAGAATTAAGAAATGAATTGCTTTTGTTCACTGAGAAAAGCTTTCAAATGAAGAAATTGTAGTTTAAGATTGCATTATTGTGGCAGAAAAGTACTGAACAGATGAAACGTATATTGTTTGTTGTATATCATCCTACAGTCCACAGCAATTCATTTTAGAAATCAAGTTTTCAGTTTATCAGAGGCACTACTACAATACTTTTTTCAGCAGTCGTGAGTGCTGTTTTTAAGACGCTGTTTCTAAATTAAAATCTTGAGAAGAGACCCTTGCACGATTTCTCATTGAGCTGCACTCCATCTAACTGTTTTTGAATGCATGACCATGTCTAGTGTGACTGGTTCACTCATTCAGTGCTGTCTGTTCTTTATGCATGTGGATTGGTGAGGCATGATGCCTGCAGAAGCAGCTGAACTGTGCTGATTGCACACTTGAAGAAACATGAATTATTCAGATGGCGGGGACATTCCCTTATAGCAGGGGTTCTCAGCTCTGGCCCTCGAGGTCCACTTTCCTGCAGAGGTTAGCTCCAACCCTAATCCAACACACCTGAACAAGCTCATCAAGGTCTTCAGGATTGCTAGAAAGTTACAGGCAGGTGAGTTTAGTTGCGTTCACGCCATATCGTAATTACCGTGATTACGAGATACTAACTTGTAAAAAGCGTGCACATCCTCGTAGAACTCGTAATTACAACTTGTGAACTGGGAGTTTTCTGAGAGCTACAACTTGTAATACCTGACCACCTCAGATTCATTAGGCGCTATGTTTAGGCATTGATAGTGCAATAGTTCTGAGTCCAAGGGTGTGAACAGCTCTAAGTAGAGCGTCACGTGTTGTCATCTCGAAATCACAGTAATTACAACATGGCGCGAATGCAGCATTTGATAAAGGAGTTAAACTCTGCAGGAAAAGTGGATCTCGAGGGCCAGGATTTGATAGCCTCTGCCTTATAGAGTTTACCTACTGGTCAGAGTCTGAGAGCATGTTTTTTTTTTTTTTGCATTGGTCATGACAAAGTCTAGATCGTTATTTTAGTATCATTAATATACTATTAAAGTTTTTGTTAATATTATGAATTATATTTAATTTTTATATTTTGTTTTCACTTTCATTTTAAAGTTTTAGTAATTTTATTTTTTAGCAAATGTTTGTCATTTTTTTATTTTTCACGGTTTTTTATATCTATAGGATTTATTACATTTTATGTATTCGTCTTAGTTTATTTTGTTTTTGTACTTCAATTTGAACTAAATTAACATGAGAAACGTTGCCTTGGCAGCTAACTGAAATAACATAAGTTTGTTTTATATGTTATTTTATTTCAGTTAACATTTATTTTATTTCATAATGTTTATTACATTTTTAATGACATTTTTAATGATTTTATATATATATATATATATATATATATATATTATTTTTTTATTTTTAATGCTAGTAACCCTGGTTAGGTCAATTTCAGTTCAATGGGTTTTGTTTTTTTGTTTTTTTCCTGAGATGACAAACGGTTAAATAGCAAAACATATTGTTATGTTACTTTTCAAAATACATAGGCGAGAGGCTTACAGAACATGCATTTATTTTTACAGGGATGAAGTGCATTACCGTAGAGCTGTAAAAACAAGTGAAGTACAGCGGCTGGGAATAAGTAGTGTGATAATGGAAAAGACCGGGAATGTGGGCATACGAGTATGTGTGAGAGAGGGCTTTTGTCAGTAGGGTGTTGTGACAGATGACAGGAGACGTGCACTGGAGCTGTGGGTTATTTTTACTTCCAGGCTTGTGGGCCGGGGCCAAGACCTCAACCACTGGCCAAGATGGGATAGCATTGTCTCTCAGCTGTCTCTTAACATAAACACCTGCCCAGGCTCTCAAAATGATTATACACTGCACTGTTTGAGAGCTTCCTGTCAGAGAGAACACACATTCTTTTCCTCTGTTACCACTGCAGATTTCAAAATCAAACTGACCCTTTATCTGTACCGTAATCTTAACGCTCTGTTGTTGGACAAACACGTCAACATGCTTGTGACCTTCAGCTCATGGAGGGTTTTGTTTGTGCACATTTATTTTAACTCTAAAATCACCATTGGCAACATTCACTAGGATAAGAATTGGTAAATTTGTTCAACGTTAGAATTGTTGTTTTTATGTTTATGAGAATCATTGGGTCTCATTCACTAATAATTGAGTGAAATATATAAACTTTGATCTCGGAAACAGCATGCCTTGTGTGTTGTTCACGTGCTGTTGTAGTGAGTATGTATCAAAAGTGGTGCATGGATGGCCAAACGATGAACCGCCATCCAGCCGTGTGTCGTCAGCAGCTCATTGATGCCAGAGGGGAGCAGAGACTGTTGCGCATTGTTCACAGTGACCGCAGGGCCACAGTGCAACAAATCACCAGCAGCTACAACAGTTGTGACCAGGGCAATGTGTCACAGCACACAGTTCATCGCAGCCTTCTGCCTAGGAGCCTGCGTAGCTGTTGACCCAGCCTGATCCCCATGCTAAGTGCACGCCATTGCCAACAACGCATGAAATGGGCCCAAGATCATTGAGATTGGACCGTGGATGATTGGAAGAAAGTGGCCTGGTCTGACGAATTAAGACTCCTGGTTCATCACATCGACGGCTGTTAATTGTCAATTACCAACAGAGGCTATGGCACCTGGATGCACTGTTGGGCGGACACAGGCCAGTTATGCTGTGGGCCATGTTTTCTTGGGACACTTTAGGCCCCATTGTCCCAATAGCACAATTCCTGACAGCTGTCAGGTATCTGAACATTGTTGCGGACTAAGTGCACCCATTTATGGCAACTGTCCTTGCCGGTGATGGACATTACCAACAGGATAATGCGCCATGCCACACTGCCAGAATCGTCAAGGAATGGTTAGAGGAACATGATGGTGAATTTCTGTTAATGCCTTGGCCTCCAAATTCACCCAGTCGAACATCTGTGATTCGACTTGGTACCAGATATCCCAGGAGACCTATCGGCACCTTGTCGAATCAATGCCTTGCCGCATAGCCACTGTTTTGTGGGCTAAAGGAGGTCCTGCAGGTTATTAGACAAGTGGTCGTAATATAATGGCTCATTGGTGTGTGTGTGTGTGCGTGTCTATATATATATATATAGAGAGAGAGAGAGAGAGAGAGAGAGAGTTGTGTATATTTATGAATATATGCAAGTAGGTTTTTTAGACAGTTAATAGTAAATAAACTATACATTTCCTCTGCAAATTCCGCCCATTTTCTGTACAGCCGTGCAGACTGATACATGGCTGTGTAGTTAGATTGAACGGTTTCCAAGGCACTCTTTCATTGTGATATCATCTATTTTATATAAACCCAACAAGCTGGTTGGTTGCTTTTTTGTGTTCATCTGACAGACCTTTTTTTTTTTTTTTTTGAGTGGGTGTTTCCAGCGTAAGTATCTATTAATAAAAGTGATAATGAGGAGCAAGAAGAAAGGATGAAGAAAGAGAAGATAAAGTGGGTCAGAAGACACAGTATGCCACATCATCTCTGTGTCTTGCTAAGTGTGACGAAAGACTGAAATAAATGGGGTTGTGAGTGATACACTATATTGTACCCTATTGCTTTTTGATGCCATGGAGCATGTGATGGACTTGTCTAGTTTGGTAAAGCAATGGTACCTGTCTGTCTAGACTGAGTTCAGGAGCACAGAAGTGTGAATAACGTGAGCGTTGAATCATTCATAGGAACTCTGGTGGTTTCATGCCATTACACAAGTTCTGATGGGCACGGAACTCTTCAGCGGCTTGCACTTTTTATAAATAGGGTACAGAATAGGGCCTGAAACTCTTAAAGTTAGATTAATATTTTTCAAAAAAGGGTCAGTGCATGGAGGTGCACCTTCAGAGAAATTAAATATTATATGAGTTTTTATTTTTCTATGTATTTTATATGAGTTTTGATTGAAATGGAGGGGAAAATATTATTTCAGCATGGGTAAAAAGGTTGCAAGTACAGTGTTGCAGATTTAGCTTAAATTAAGTTGTCATTCATTAGATCAAATATTGATTTGTAGACTTATAAAAACCTATATTTCTCATGAATTATAGAAAGATTAGCTGATATTTTTCATCTTACAATAACATGACTAAATGGGTTAGCTTGACAAATGCACAGTTTTTACTTAAAATTACTTCATAATTAAAATGAGTTTTTACTGCAATAAACAAGATATGAATTTAAAGGATTTGGTCAAAATTGTGATAATGCCATCACGATGAGGACATGACTTCAAAATCATGATTTTAAGGTGATACATAGATTTGATGTACTAGCCTTTTCATAGTACATAAGGTTTAGTAAATATAGTCTTATTCAAGCCTATCTAATAGTTCTGACAGCCAAAAAAATAAAATAAAAAAATCCTTGTAACTTGTAAAAAAAAAGTTACTTGTAACTTGTAAAAAAAAAATTTTGATTTGGCACACTCATCTCAAGTTTTTTTTTTTTCAGATTATATGAAATATGCTTATTCTCATATCTGATAGATGGCAACAAATGGAAATTTTCTCTGAGTCTTTATAAAAACTTATTTTGGTTATGATTCCCCTCCCCATCCTCCTCCCAAAAGATATGTACCAAAAACTCACTGATCTAATAAATGAAACCATCCATCTAAAAACAGCTATTTATGCTTCCTTGTACTGACTAATGTTACAGACCGCAAGGGGGTCTGCATTATGCATATCAACACAATGAAACTCTTTAGTTTAATTGTTCCCTTTAGATTGTCTGACTGGTTGTGTTGAGGCTCACAGAGTATGCAGAAACTGTGAGGCAGAGAAAACACTTAGATTTGCTGTGAAAACATGATTAGAGCAAAAAGTCCTGATGTCCCTCTGCTAGCCAAACCATCCAGAACACTCAGTGTTTATCCCTCATATTTAGAAATCATGTTGATACACGCTCATTTGCACCAGCCGAGCCCATTTATGAATGCATATTATTTTGACATGACCTTAGTTCAGGATTCGTTTGGTCTATTGGCCAA
>NW_015658750.1:98981-112240 GCF_001515625.1 Sinocyclocheilus rhinocerous | reverse complement strand
ATGTGATATCGTTTTCTCTGCTGACTGCCGTTATCAGTCTCGTCGTTTTATAAAGTCGTGGAGTTTCTCTTTTGCCATTTGAACAAATGGGTACGCAAGAAATATATATCGATTTCCCAAGAAAAAGGTCCATTTACCTAGCAATAATACAAACACTGGATTCGTTTTACAATAATGTTAATAGTGAGTGAGGTCTTCTGATGTCTTTTTGGCAACAAAAAAAAAAAAAAAAAAAAAGCATCAATGTGTTTAAGTTTGTAAAGTTTGTAGTAGCTGTGATTAGATTTTTATTTTAAATTTTTTCATTTCAGTATATAATGTTAGAGCAGTATAGGTAAGGTAAGTAATGTAAATTAGAAAACAAAAATAAATAAATGTATAAATAGCAACAAAATGTTTGGCTTCATTAAAAACCATCAAATATTCATAAATGTGCTCACTGTGCGAGGCTTTTTTTTATAATATTAATTCCATAATCTAAGTACTGTTTTCATGGGACCTCTGCATTTTAAAGGGTTGCATTCTTAATATGATTGAATTACTGCTTTAATTAATAACAAGCTTTATATATAAAAAAAAAACATGAGTCCTCTTTCTTTTCCATGTGTAAGTTGAGCTGAGTTGTTAGCCACTCATCTGCCAACGTTTTAAATGAAAGACACATTTTTTTTGGTCAGGCTACAGAGTGGAAAATAGTTATTTCCAGAGAACGTGCCGTGAAACAGATGTCTTTGTAAATTATGTGTTACAATCTGGTAAAGTTTGTTTAGTAAATGTATTATTTGACAACAAATTCATCTTAATTCTATCCTTTTCTGCCAAGACTCCTTTTTTTATGATCTTTCAGTTGGCATTGATAAAACTATTCAGGCTTCCTTGAGGTATTAAAAACTGATGTCTGGCCAGCACTTGGCTTTTGTGCTTTTCTCTTTATCGGCATTCTCAAGGCAACAAGACAAGAAAATGAATGCTTGTAGAGGAACAATGCTACCTTCCAGTCATATTTTTACTGCATCAAAGGTGCTTTAAATAAATTTTTTCCTAATGTAATCCCCACTACCAGATAAATATCACTGAAATGCGTGTCTTAAGAACTCAAACCTGGACAGAAACAGACACTTTCCTGCCTGTCAGGTTGGCTGACGTGTCATTGCAGTGAAGGGTTTTGAAGAAAGCATGCGTTAGCAAAACATCTGAAATTACGAGCCCGGTCTCATGAAAATGCGTATAAATAGTACGCCAAATAAAAACGAAAACTCGTGGTATTGATATGCAAAAATGGACTTTGGCGTGCATATGATACGCATGTGTTTGGCGTGCATATAATACGCAGTTTTCGCGTGCATATGATACGAAATTTGTTGGTGTGCATATGATACGGAGTTTTTGCGTACATATGATACGCATCTACCCCACAACTCTAAACATACCCATCGCGTAGCATATACATGCCAAAGTCCATTGTTGCGTATCAATACCACGAGTTTTCGTTTTTATTTGGCGTACTATTTATACGCACTTTCATGAGATCGGGTTGGAAATTACTTACAGCTTGTCTTCATTTTGTAACTCTTTGGCCCAATGCTCAAGAAATTGCATCGTTTCTAAACAAAGAATAAAAATAGTGTGTGTTTATTGACTTGATCGAATGGGTTTGCAATGCCTCTGTACAGTAGCTCGCCCTGGCAGCACCTTTCAGAATTGCAGTTATAATTATATCCTGTTATCTTTCTCACCACAGGAGGTGAATTTCTCAGGGGAACTCAGTATATGCTCTAATGCTGCTTTATAAATACAACTCTAGAGTCATTGAGTTTCAGCACATAGTCACTTAACAGAATTCACTTATTTTTCATTCCTCCAGCGATCATTATCTGTATTTTACCATCTGTTTGGGCAATCTGAGCCACTTACACTTCCATTACAGAGCCAAAACTAAAGATTGTTGTGACCATTCAGCCTTTCCAACTGAAATTTCCATACAACTTTGAGATTCTGAAGGCTCTGTTGGTTTGAGGTTTCCTATGAAATGAAATGGGATGTGCTTGACGGTCACAGGTAGTTTTTGATTTCTTTGCTGTGGAGGCAAATGAGGACATTGTTCAGTAGAGTTTAGAAACTACATTTTGCATCTGCCTATGGATGAGATTGCAGAATGTCAGAAAGACTGCAAATGACAGGACTCAAAGGGTAAATGTATGTCCTACAAATTCAATTTGCTTCACGCTGTGCTGATTTAAATCTGCCTGTAAACTGATTCAAATGAGCTTATCTCTCACACCTCGGTACTCTAATGCATTTTAAAATCCAGACACTATTCATGCATTCCACAGGATAACACTTTGTTTTTGACATGCAAACATGCTGGTATATGAAAGCAAAATGGAAAAGTTTAATTCCATCGCAAAGTTTTCTTCCACCCATACCAAATAAAGGTTCTTTGTTGGCATTATTGGTTCCATGAAGAACTTTTATTATCCATGGAAGCTTTCCATTCCACAAAAGGTTCTTAATAGCGAAAAAAAGGTTCTTTCGATTATTAAAATGTTCTTCACACTATGAAAAATGGTTCTTTTAAGAACTGTTCACTGAAAGGTTCTTTGAGGAATCCAGAATGTAAGCTTCTTTTTTAATAGTGCAGCTTCATTTATCAAGTGGCACTTGAGCCTTGTACTGCATGTCTTATGTGTACAACAAAGCAGGACACAAGGGCAATGATAACATCTTCATTACCAATGTCTCTGAAAATTACATTTATATAATTTACCTGGCTGCTATTGCAACACACTTTCCATAGTAATGAGAGAGCCTTTTCAACATTGTAGATTCATCTGCCTATTCCAGAGAATGACTGAAAAGCCCTAAGCAATTTGATACATTTATTTCTGCAAGACTTTGGAAGAAGCATTTATCCAATTCAAAAAAGCTCTTCTTTCAGAACGGAGCGTAATATCCGTAATGGCTCAGGCCTGATGATGGGTTTTCACAGAAAATTGGCGCAGTTCTGGACCTTTAGCTCAGACTCTGGAAATACTCAGCGCCATTTATGAGGAATCTCGTACTTTAACACCCACTGTCAGTTCGAAGAACTCTGTAATCCTTTAAAAAAAACAGAAGACATTCATTTACTGATTTGGCGTGCATATGATATGCATGTGTTTGGCGTGCATATAATACGCAGTTTTCGCGTGCATATGATACGAAATTTGTTGGTGTGCATATGATACGGAGTTTTTGCGTACATATGATACGCATCTACCCCACAACTCTAAACATACCCATCGCGTAGCATATACATGCCAAAGTCCATTGTTGCGTATCAATACCACGAGTTTTCGTTTTTATTTGGCGTACTATTTATACGCACTTTCATGAGATCGGGTTGGAAATTACTTACAGCTTGTCTTCATTTTGTAACTCTTTGGCCCAATGCTCAAGAAATTGCATCGTTTCTAAACAAAGAATAAAAATAGTGTGTGTTTATTGACTTGATCGAATGGGTTTGCAATGCCTCTGTACAGTAGCTCGCCCTGGCAGCACCTTTCAGAATTGCAGTTATAATTATATCCTGTTATCTTTCTCACCACAGGAGGTGAATTTCTCAGGGGAACTCAGTATATGCTCTAATGCTGCTTTATAAATACAACTCTAGAGTCATTGAGTTTCAGCACATAGTCACTTAACAGAATTCACTTATTTTTCATTCCTCCAGCGATCATTATCTGTATTTTACCATCTGTTTGGGCAATCTGAGCCACTTACACTTCCATTACAGAGCCAAAACTAAAGATTGTTGTGACCATTCAGCCTTTCCAACTGAAATTTCCATACAACTTTGAGATTCTGAAGGCTCTGTTGGTTTGAGGTTTCCTATGAAATGAAATGGGATGTGCTTGACGGTCACAGGTAGTTTTTGATTTCTTTGCTGTGGAGGCAAATGAGGACATTGTTCAGTAGAGTTTAGAAACTACATTTTGCATCTGCCTATGGATGAGATTGCAGAATGTCAGAAAGACTGCAAATGACAGGACTCAAAGGGTAAATGTATGTCCTACAAATTCAATTTGCTTCACGCTGTGCTGATTTAAATCTGCCTGTAAACTGATTCAAATGAGCTTATCTCTCACACCTCGGTACTCTAATGCATTTTAAAATCCAGACACTATTCATGCATTCCACAGGATAACACTTTGTTTTTGACATGCAAACATGCTGGTATATGAAAGCAAAATGGAAAAGTTTAATTCCATCGCAAAGTTTTCTTCCACCCATACCAAATAAAGGTTCTTTGTTGGCATTATTGGTTCCATGAAGAACTTTTATTATCCATGGAAGCTTTCCATTCCACAAAAGGTTCTTAATAGCGAAAAAAAGGTTCTTTCGATTATTAAAATGTTCTTCACACTATGAAAAATGGTTCTTTTAAGAACTGTTCACTGAAAGGTTCTTTGAGGAATCCAGAATGTAAGCTTCTTTTTTAATAGTGCAGCTTCATTTATCAAGTGGCACTTGAGCCTTGTACTGCATGTCTTATGTGTACAACAAAGCAGGACACAAGGGCAATGATAACATCTTCATTACCAATGTCTCTGAAAATTACATTTATATAATTTACCTGGCTGCTATTGCAACACACTTTCCATAGTAATGAGAGAGCCTTTTCAACATTGTAGATTCATCTGCCTATTCCAGAGAATGACTGAAAAGCCCTAAGCAATTTGATACATTTATTTCTGCAAGACTTTGGAAGAAGCATTTATCCAATTCAAAAAAGCTCTTCTTTCAGAACGGAGCGTAATATCCGTAATGGCTCAGGCCTGATGATGGGTTTTCACAGAAAATTGGCGCAGTTCTGGACCTTTAGCTCAGACTCTGGAAATACTCAGCGCCATTTATGAGGAATCTCGTACTTTAACACCCACTGTCAGTTCGAAGAACTCTGTAATCCTTTAAAAAAAACAGAAGACATTCATTTACTGACACCTCGATCTGAGAGTGGTTTGCCAGTTGTAGTCGGTCAATGTCACGTTCATTTTTATGGCTCCAGAAGCTTTTTATCAGGCCTGAGAGTAGTCACGTTTTTTTCACAGTTCACTGCTGGCTTTGGTGTGCATGGGAGTCCGGACAGCTGGACCTGCCAGAAAATACACCTCAGGGACTAGCCAGTTCCCACTCAACTACTGTTCACGTTGGCTGAAGTTCAGAGTTTATCCAAAATATTGGACAAGAGAGAAATATTGACTTTTCTTAGCGAGTAATAGATTCATTTGCCAGTAATAGTTTGCCTGCTTGCTAGATTAGCACAAGTGCCTCGTTAAAAATATCCTGTTAAATTTATGGTAAAACATCAGCAGCTGTGGTAGCCAGAAATTCAGCCAGAAATTTACCGGATGGCACATTGGTGCCTGTATATTTTACAACTTCTAACCATATATTTCAGTTAAGTTATATAATTTTAATATACCAATCTACTTACACCAAAATCTGCTTTTTACCTTAAAATCTACTGATTACATAATACAGGTGGTACAACAGAATTGTTGAATGATTCATACACAAAGACAAAACACCACTCAAGACACAGGGCATCAGGATATATAAGCTGCCACTGGGGCGGTACCCTTTCAAAGGGTACTAATATGTACTATATAGGTACATTTAAGGTACTAATAAGTGCCCTTTAGGTACAAAGGTGTACCTAAAAAGTGCCCTACGTACATTAGGTAACACCCTTGTACATTACTGATAACTTATAACAGAAATAAGAAGAAACAAATCTATTTACAGTACATAAAATATAATATGTGTGTCACAAGAATTTCTGGGAATGTACTTTTGTTGTTTCTGACTGTAAATGATATGGCAATTCATCGTTTTTACTTGCTAAAACGATACATTTGACAGCATTATACAGTACAGTGCAATTACATATAACACGACGTTGGCAGCACTTTATTTTACAGTCCTGTTCCCCATGGACAAACTACTTGTTATAGTAATTCAGTAACTGTGTAATAAGTACAGCTACTAACCCTGAACCTGTCCCTGAACATTAATCCATGTAGTTGCCTTATATTACCCAGTACTTTCTTAGAGAAGTACACTGTAAATGCATCCAGTGCAACCACTGTTAAACCATTTACAGTTTTCACTATATGTGGTAATGTAACTTAGTGTTAACCAATAAACATGGCTTTACTGTAGCATTTTTATATTGTTTTCTTTTTTTTAAATAACTATTATGTAAAAGTGTTTGCTCAAATTCAGCAATTTGTAGACTATATACATAATAGAATACTGGATTACTAGCCCATTTGCAATTATATTGTATTATACAAGGGAGACTGGCACTAGCTGTACACTGTTTCTTGGTGTATGTGTATTTTTTAAAACTTGACTGTACTTGACTATAAAAAGCTATTGAACATTTCATTAAACACACTGTGACCTTTTCTAACAACATACCCCTATAATGGGCATGAAACCAAATCCACCGAAAAACGAACATTTGTGTTATTGGACTTTTGACTCCAAACTTTTTAGCTGCCAGAATTGTTGACAGCTTCGTAATATATTATAGAATTTTTGGGGAAAATAAATTATACATGGACAAAACTGTCAAAACTGTCTTCATAGTCTCTTCTTAGGGTGAAACACTGAATGAAAAACAGTGACCTGTGTTGTTCACAGAGAGTAGTTTGCCTCACCAACGCTTATCTTCAAAGTGGGGCAATGAACTTTGTATTGGGACAGAGTTCACAGTAAACAGGAGCATGTAGAAGAAAAAATATGCCTTTTGAAGTTTTGCCGATCTTGTTTTTTATCCTTCAGTGCATTTGAGTCACTGTGTTTTGAGAAGTGCAGTCAGGCAATGTCACAGCAATGCAAAAGCATTAGCTCATGAATATTAATTAGGTTAAGTTGCGTACCATCATGGTCATTTTCCATTGTGAGGCAATATCAGAAACTTCATGCTCATGACATAATTGAACAAGTTTTGATAAGCAGTCATGTGATGTTTTTGTTATTGGTCTGAAGGTCAAGCTTTAGCAGAGCATGAATGTCAACAAACAAAATGAAGTGAAATAATTGTAACAATAATTTAAATTACATCCAAAATAGCTGTTTTTCTGCATAAAATATGTTTAAACGGTGTATTTTGGCTGCCATCATTCTTTTTGATCAATTCAAAAGCTCAAACGTGATTTATTTGATAACATCATACTTGCATCTGTCTCAGTATTTTGTGGGTCAGTGGATAAATGCTTGGATCAAATGAGCGACAGAAAAATGGATGTGCACGTCTGTGAGAGAGAACAGCGCAGCTTTATAAAATCCACTGCTGATGATAACAGTAGCAAACAATAAAAAATACAAATTTCAATACAGCACCCATTATAGTACATACTAAAAAAATATATTGAAGACTCTATATTACATACTGCATTTTCCCCCATTTAAACAGGAAAAAAAAAGCCTTCATAAAGTGCTCTGAACATATTAAAAAATAACTTCAATCTCTAAAGCTGCAGTCTTCCCCAAAATCAAGACCCTTTAATTATAACAAATCTAAGTGTAAATCCATTGTTTGAATTTAATCACTTGAACTGATACACAGCCTCTCCTCTCAAATTAACATGCTTGCTAGCTAATTATTAATACTTCCCTAGTTGGCTAGTCACTCATCATGGGGTCAATAACCCATGACAGTGGTATTTATTTATGCTTGGCATTTCAGTGGCTCGCACTGACAGATGCATCTGTTGGCACGTCTTTCTTATGCAGAGACAATTCCCGCGGTGTTACTGTAAGCAGGGGATCACGATTCTACATGTGAGTGGATTGAAGCTAAAGGACAGCGTTAGGGTTGAGTGGAGTCTGGGAACTTTATGAAGAGGCTGTTAGGGCAGTGGGGTTGAAGGAAGAACTGGTGAAGGGAAGTGTCTGGTCGAGTTCTTCCTGTACAGTCATTAAAAGGGATAGGTCACCCAGAAATAAAACTTATGTCATTATTTACTCACCCATCTGTCGTTCCAGACCTGTGTGCTGTCAGTTTTCCATGGAAAGCAAAAGGAGAATTGTTGAAGAATATTAACAAAGCTCTTTTTCTATGTTGTGTAGTTTCTATGTCATTATAAATTATGTCGTTATAATTTTTTTTTTAAAAAAACAACAACAGTAAAACTAGTGAAATATTACTGAATATTGGTGCAAATTTAATATAATAGTTTTCTATTTTAATATATTTTAAATGTACGCACCATCTGTAATTTATTCCTGTGATGCAAAGCTGAATTTCCAGCATCATTACCCTAGTATTCAGTGTCACATGATTAAGAAATCATTTTAATATGCTTATTTGCTATAAGAAACTTATTATCGGTGTTAAAAACAGTTGTGCTGCTACATATTTTGTAGTAACTGTGATGCATTTTGTTTCAGGATAAATACGAAGCAGTGTTATTTTAGTATCATTGTTTTTATTAACAGTTTAATTGTTTTGATTTATTTCTTTTTCATTTTAATTTTAGTTAATTTTGTGTTGTCTTGTTTTAAATAGTGATATTTTATAGTTTTATAGTCTATTTCGTTTTGTATTCATTTTTATTTTAGTTTTTTATTTTAGTACATAAAGTTAAACCTAATGGAATTGAAAAAATATTTATTTGGAAACTAACTTAAAATATATATTTTTTTTTTCATTTTTTATTTTATTTTGGTTAACATTTATTTTATTTCAATTAACTTTTTAAAATGATTTTAGTTTTAGCTTCAGTTAACTATAATAACCTGATAGAAAGTCCAGATTAACAACATTTTGACATTTAAATATTTTTAGAAATGTCTTTACTGTCCCTTTTGATCACATTTTTTGTCTTCAATAAATAAAAGTATTAATTTCTTTAAGAAAAAAATCAATCAATAAATACAGAGTTCTGGCATGAAACTCTAGATGGCGCAGTCCGATAGGTCTAGCTCAATCTAACCTGGCGACATCGTTGTCACATGGCACAGCTGATTGGTTCTCTACTGCTTAATATTCAAATACCTGGCTTTTGTTTGCTGTAGCAGTTGGCAGCGCACTTCAGAAACCCTCCACCTTCCCCAGCTCCACCTGTATAGATCTGCTACGGGGTGATTCATGTATGCTATATGGGGGTTATTCATATGTGCTATATGTGCAGCAGTATTTCTTACATGCTCACAGCAGCATGTTGTGGATGTATTGAAGGTAGCAAGTCTCGGTACTTGCTCTGCCGCAGCAGCAGCAGCAGCGTAGCAGATCTATTCCGCCAAGACCAAATACATTAACATCGTCATGTACATTACCATGCCAATCCCTCCGAGAGTTGTCATGACAGAAATAAATAAATACTTACAGACCCCAAATGTTTTAACATTTGTTATATGTACACCCACAAAGGCTATTTGATATTCCAAACCCATTATATATTTTTAAATGAACTTTAAAGGCTCCTGTCGTTTAGCTTTTGAGCAGAAAAAGAGCACACAACACTGTATTTAGCTTCAGTGTCCTGTTGTGCTACTTGAACAACCTTTGAAGAAACAATACTGCTAATTGGGTTTCAACATTCCATTGTGACTGAGCGTACATTGCAATTGCTCTGTGTGAGGTGTTGAGTGTAATGATGGAGCTCCCAGCAATTTTTCACACACAAAAATAAATCACACAGCAGAGGGGAGCAGATTTCCACAGACGTAGTACAGCAGTGGATCTCATTCATGGTGTGTTTGTCGCATGATGACTTTGTGATGGTGCATGTTTCCATATCCTAATCTTTAGGATGAAGAACATGATACTTGTATGCAGAAGACGTTATAGAATAATACATGTGCCGTCACATTGTATAAATGGCGAATGTGTTACAGCACTGCCTGCATTTTCTTTAGGTCCCTACATTGAGAGTTTCTTTGTACAGTATGTCATTCATATTATCATATTTTAAAATAAAGACAAATCAGTTTTGTTAAAGCCGTGTCTAAATGTCTAAGTGTGCCACAACAACGACTATATCTCAGCAATTCTAAAGTTTGAGTCAAAAGTCTAATTACACAAGTATGTTTTCTCTAGCTGTGGTTCTGTAATTTCAGTTAATTTTTTTTTCTGTAAAAAATAAAGTTTTTTTGTGAATTTAGTCCTCCATGTTAGTCTAATATCATAGATAGATAGATAGATAGATAGATAGATAGATCCACACTGACATTTAGATGTCAACTCTATCAATTTATAAACATGGAGTTCTCAGGACAAGGGTATTTTTCATAAATGTCAGCTGGTCACATTTTGTATGTTTTAATTTTATACAAAGTAATATTTACAGTAACAGTTTCTGTTGGCCAAAAAGTTTTTTTTTTTTTTAAGCTTTTACATGTATGCTCTTTCATGAACTGTATTCGGCTATGTTTCATTGTTTATGCTGTTAAAATGTTGCTGGAAAACATATACTGTTTAATAGCAGGTTCCACTGTGACAACTTGCCCTTATAATTTGACCTCATGTACTGTTGTTGGGGCACTTTGTCTCAAAAGGTTAATGTGTCTTCAGTGTATCTTTTTCTTGTGAAGCAGATAAGTTAAAATAATCAGAAAGTAAAATAATGAGGAGTAAAAAGCCAGACATCTAACCCCAGTCTTCTCTATACAGCTTAAAGTGGAAATGAAGCAGTCAGTCAAGTTTACATTATTTAGTAAAGTGATTTCCACTTTGATTAAAAAATATATAACAAACATGATTAATGTAACCATTTAAAGAAAAAAGGAAAAAAGGTTGTTTTGTTATAGCTTTTAGAGCAAGGGCGCCGCCATCTAGACGGACCCCATCCCGGCGTACTCTCTCCAGAACTCCCGGGAGCAGAGCGATCGGGGGAAAAGCGTACAGACGAAGCCTCGGCCACGTCTGCACCATGGCATCCAGCCCCCGTGGAGCTGGATGCGTGAGGGAGAACCAGAGCGGACAGTGTGTCGTTTCCTGCTACGCAAATAGATCCACTTCCGCCTGGCCAAATTCCCTCCAAATGAGCTCCACCACCTCGGGGTGGAGCCTCCATCCCCCGGGCCTCAGCCCCTGTCTCGACAGGATATCTGCCCCCTGATTTAGATACCCAGGGATGTAAACTGCTCTTAGAGAGAGGAGCTTCCCCTGAGCCCACAGAAGGATCTGGCGCGCCAGCTTGTACAAGGGGTCGAACGCAGACCCCCCTGCCAATTGATGTAGGAAACCACCGATGTGTTGTCTGTGTGGACAAGCACATGATGCCCCCTTAGGTCTGGAAGGAAGTGTGTCAGAGCTCGAAACACGGCCAGCATCTCCAGGCAGTTGATGTGCCAAAAGAGATGATGGCCTCCCCACAGACCCTGGGCAGAGCGGCCATGACGGCTGGGGCTGCTCCCGCTCAGCAGCCCCATGGGCCTGGGAGCGACGAGGGAGGAACCGTTGAAACGCCGCCGCTTGCTTTCTCGCCTCCTGAAACCTCTCGACAACAGTGTTAACTGCGTCACCGAAAAGGCCAGACGGCGAAAGCGGGGCGTCTAGGAGGAAGAATCTGTCCTTATCTTGCATATCGGACAGATTCAACCACAGATGCCGCTCCGTGGTCACCATTGCTGCCATTGACCGGCCGATAGCTCTGGCCGTTTCTTTGGTGGCCCGGAGGGACAAATCTTTGGCCCGACGCAGTTCAGCTACCACGTCGGATTCCCCCTCCTCCCTGTCATCCAGGTCCTTGAGCAGGTCAGCCTGGTACGCTTGTAACACCGCCATGGTGTGCAAGCATGCCCCCGCCTGACCTGCAAAGCTAATTGTATTCGCAGGTGAACATAAAATATGATATATACAACTGGTGAACCAGTCAATGTAATGTATATGTCTTAATGGTCTGACATAACAATAAAATGCGACATGAATGATGAAGCGTTGTCTGGTTACATCACCTTGCGCCTGGCATTATGAAAACAATGTTTGGGATACTACGATCAAAACTTAGCATATAGACAGTTTGATGTTGAATATTCATCCAAATTATGGTGAAAACCAAATTATTTGTGTGTTAAAATAACATTTGTGTGTTCAAAATGTAAAGAAATGCTTCTATTACTTAAGGAGCGAACCAACCCCGTGACCTCACACGCGGTGGTACTGCAAGATGGCGGCGCCCCTGCTCTAAAAGCTATAACAAAATATCCTTTTTTCTTTAAAATGGTTACATTAATCATGTTTGTTATATATTTTTTAATCAAAGTGGAAATCACTTTACTAAATAATGTTAACTTAACTGACTGCTTCACTTCCACTTTAAAGCTGTCCCTGCAGCCTCTATGAGGATGGAGGTAATTGAATGTGAGAGCCAGAGTTTCGTTAAGCAAACATAACATGATAAGAAAAGAACTGCTTTGCAGAAGCTGGTTTGCGCTCTGCCGGATGCGCTTTTATACTTTCTGGTGCTTACGTCACCCCGCTCGTGACGTCTCGCTGCTCCATTGGACTGATTTGACACGTGCTTCAGAACGCGGTCACGCAAGGGCGTTCCCAAAGCGATTCTCGACGCATCTCGAGTTCCTGAAGGGAAGTGCAATTGCCTATGCATTTGAGCTCGCCCCTGCTCTAAAAGCTATAACAAAATATCCTTTTTTCTTTAAAATGGTTACATTAATCATGTTTGTTATATATTTTTTAATCAAAGTGGAAATCACTTTACTAAATAATGTTAACTTAACTGACTGCTTCACTTCCACTTTAAAGTAGCTAAACATGTTATTAGTATTTGTTGCCATATACTAGCTGAAGTAATATAAATAAAGATAATGTCACATTCAGCAAATTGAACGTTACTGTCTTACAGTCTCACTCTATTGACCGTAATTAACGCTGTCATTTAGTTAATTGTATAATGCAGTCAGCAGTGGGCACTGTGCTGAGTGTTGACGTCAGGCTGATGATGCAGACACGCGCTCCGCAGCTTCACTTTGAGCGCTTCATTGTGTTCGTGCACTGGAACTCATGCGTGTCACTCACCGCAGACCAGTCAGAGCAGATTGATATTCTCCGAAGGATTCATCTCGCCTCAATCCATTCAGGATTGGATTACGTGTTAAATCCTGCACCGGGATTCGGTTCTGTCCCTTTGAAGATGCCCGCTTGTGGATCGCAGATTGGGGACTTTCGCAGAATTAAACGAGCTAAAGGTAAAACACTTTTGATTTGTTTCTCAATTGTGACTTTCGAGACAAGTTTAAGTTTT
>NW_015658750.1:71513-98587 GCF_001515625.1 Sinocyclocheilus rhinocerous | reverse complement strand
TTGTCCCCCCCCCCCCGAACAGTGAAACTACATAATGTTGCTGCTTTTTTTTTTTTTCGTTTTTAAGAGCAAAAGGGAAAGTTAATAAGTAGAAGCGACAGTTATTCTGAGAATCATAATAGATTACCCATACGGATTTAGACTTAAATGAAACTGTTTATTTTGGTGGAGAAAGTAAGTAACACCTAAAGTAAATCTTTTGGTTTGTGCAGGTTACTCTTGCGAAAGAGAACTCTTAAAAACAAGTTGTCTGATTGCTTAACCTCAATCTTATCAACGCAGGAGTTTAAGAGGACAAAAACATCACTCAATGTAAACTACAGAGAAAGCTATTACATATTTCCTGAAATCTTATTTTTGTATGCTTACGAAGGCGAATAGTAGCCTAGCTAAACTTTAACATTTCTGTTTTCTATTCGGCATTTAAAATTTTTTTTGCCAAATGAAAGTACCTAGTGACATTTTATTTTATAGTTGTTTATAAGAAGAGCATATAGTAGGCTATAAACACTACTATTATCTTGTAGTGTTTTCCACAGTTTAAACGGATCCTGTCAGTTCTCGCGCCACGCGCCGTCTGTTCTTTCTCTCCCCGCGCGCGTGGCGCGAGAACTGACAGGACTCACTGACAAGCAAGTTGTTTACATTTTATCTATCCATACATTGAGTCAAATTACCATTTAATCGTATTTTAATAACATATTTGCTTATTGTGAAATTGCGATAAAAGTGTAGAATAATGTTTTTCGCTGGCCTGTTCCTAGATTTTAGCAAACAGTCACCAAAGAAGCGAAGCGCAAGCTGGAAAAAGTGAGAGATCGCTTGTAGTTCAAATGTATCGATACGTTTTAGCTGATAAATAATTTACTCGCATATGCTTGCTAATGGTTACCTTTATTCTAGCTGTTCGGAAACGGTAGGTTGTCAGTCATGACAGAAGTTTTCACAGTTGTGTTTATAGTTGGTTGTGTTATGTTAGTGTTTGTTGTGTTCATGTTTTCTTTTGCCACTTGATATTTTGGTGACGCTGACTTCACTCAACTGCATTTATTATTAGTATTATTATTATTTTTACATGAACTGTGTAAAACCATAAGTGTTTATCGCTCCATGTGTCTTTGATTGCAACAAATTAAATGCTGCACCACTATTTAGACTAAAATATATAGCCTAGCCTATGGTTGAGCGGCAGGTAATCACATCTGAGGTGCTATTACTTTTATATGACAGGTCTGTTAACAAGACATTTGAATAATTTACATTTAAGAAAATTTTGCCATTCATATTTTTTTTTTTTTTTTCTCGTCAATGAAAATAGTTCCAAAATAAGTAAAAAAAAAAATCAAGCTTTGTGTCACCCATCAAAGCACAGACTCCACAAGCCTTCAGATTTTCACCCTTAAATATGAATCACATTTTTGAAATGTTATAAACAGTATGAAATGGACTTAAAGGCAGAGTAAGTGATTTTTCAAAAACACTTTAGAAAACTGATTCGGGCCGAATCGCAAAACAAACTTGTAGCCAATCGGCAATAAGTTGGTAGGGGCGTGTTTGTTTTGGTGATTTCAAATATCAACATTGGCTACCAGAAATCACTTACTCTGCCTTTAAGGACAGTTCAAAACTGACAATTCAAAACCTTTGTTTTCTGTGCACCTACTCACTGCCTCTCAGTGTCTGTTAGCGGTGCAGCTTTGGAAACCTCTTCAAAAACTGGCTGGACCACAGAGCGCCACTCTCATAATTTAAAATGTTCTGTTTGTGCTGTTGCAATTTTTTTTTTTAATTCTTTATTTTATTTTTATTTTTTTTACACATCCATTTAGAATGATGTGTTCTGTGTGCGATACCTGCACTTTGTCCTACAAGTAATGCAGTTGGGTCCCCACTTTCATTGTGCTTTTCATTGTACTGTATGGAAAAAAAAAATCTAAATATTTTCAAAAACATGACATTTATGACTCAAAATGCTTTCTGGAACTGAAGCCTCACAAAGAAAAGATGGCAGCATCCAGTTTGAGTTCTTCCTGGGCTTCGTGCGCCAACCAAGCAACTGCCATTGAGATGAATTGGAATGCTAAGGGATAGCTCTCTCCAGGTGTTATAGACTTTTTAAAATCTAAATCAGCTTAATTGAGCGGATAACCAGCCAAGTTGGCCACACTGGTTGCTTCTACATCAGAGATGTGTATCTGGACTCAACATCTGCTTTGTCCTGATAAAAACTCTGAATTATCTATGAAGAGTGAACACATGTTTACTATGTTTGTAATGCAAACATAAATCCATCCAGACTGTTTTAATGCTTGAGGGGACCTGAAGTGGCCGTCAACCATCTGATGCATTCAGACATTTACAGGTTCTTCTGTTGGCTACAGCATCACATATTTCAAGATAAGATAGTATTTCATAATAAGCAATTAAGTACTAGAGAAAAGGTCTTTCAGTTCACAGGGTATAAACCTCAAGGCATGCTATACTTGAATAATTTTCAGTAATTTACAACTTATTCAAATTCACATGCTAGGATATTGACAGTATGTGACACAATGGTGTTGTTTCACTCTTATTTTCCCCATTCATTGAAATCCAGACCTCCACACAATGCCTTAGGTGCACAGGCCTTGTCTGTCATGGATTTTGCTTATTATAGACCTTCAAGACAAGTTATATCTTGCATTTGCATCACTTTTTGTCAGCTGAACATGAAGGCTGAGTCTCCTTTGTGGTCTAGTGATGGCAATGTGTGTAACTGAGGCCTTACTGTTGTTCTTTATATGGGCATAAAGTTATCCACATGCCCTGATGGCATCATCCTTTTTCCATGGGCGTAGAAGCCATTTTTATTTTCTTGACTTCGCCAAATTTAGAGAACATTCATGTTTGGGCCTTGTCAATACAGTGAACATGCACACAAAAAGTAACAAATGTGGTTTATCTTATCACATCCAAACAAGTTCCAAAAGCCAAATGTAAACCCAGAGCTTCAGATTAACACATGTGAGCGATGGCACTGGTGCAACCAAGTCCTACAGACAGTAGCAGGAGACAAAACATAAGTAAACAAACCCACTGCACATAATTGGTCTGTGCTGTACTGTTCCTTTTGGGTTGTAATTTCATAGTCACAAAATTTAGTCGCACCAGCATGAAAAATGGTTTCCTTTTGTGCACTCAAAAAATATTTAAGCCTAAATTTAAGAGTCATGTATTTGGATTGAATATAAAATTTCCATGCATTTGGATTACATTGTTTTAACATAAATTAATACTTGTAATGCATATTCTCAGTCATACATAAATGAAAGCGGGTAAGAAACATGTAAGCATCCTGCATTCAAAAAAGCATGGCATAGTTTATTATTAACTAATTGATATTAACTATCTCCTTGAGTGTAAGGTTTTGCTAATTGTTGGAAAAGTTTAATTTTAGTGTGTAAGCAATCGTAAAAAACTGTAAATGATCATATCTCCTAGCATATTCATATATATATATATATAGATATATATATAGATATTATATGTGTGTGTGTGGGGGGGGTGTGGATGAAGAAAAAAAAGACTGCTTTTTAGACATTGCTTGTGCTTTTTTTCAGCCTTTATTCACAATCTTAAGTAGGGACTTAACAGTCAGTGCATGGATGTGAACAAGAATCATTTATTTATAAGATTTGTTCACTACCAGTCTGAAGGAATGGATGCAAACTACTACAAACCCTAACTGAGGGAACTATAAGAATAGTTCATGCTTTAATCAATATCTGTGCCTCTGTTCCTGGAGTGTAGATGCTGTGGGCAGATATACCACATTGTGAGGTGGGAAGCATCACATTAAGTAGTGTGTGTGTGTGTGTGTGATTTTAGCACAATGTTTATTGTTGTTTTTCACCCTTGTGAATGCAGTTTTCTCATTGCTACTAGTCTGTGCCTAATATCTAGGATTTTTTAGATAGTTTTTAGCACAGCAGTTTACTCAGCGTATTGTGCTACTGTATTAAAAATGGAATAAGTTCTCCCATTAAAAGCAGCACAGAGGATGTTTTAAAAAGATCTTTCCCTGTCTGCTGAATCATAAGACCAAATCAGGTGACAGAGCAAAGGGTACGTGTGTAGAGGGGAAGATTGCATCCTCTGTACCAGGCATTCTGTCTAGACACTGCTCATTTTTTCCATTACAGTATGTCAAACAGAAAGAGCATTTGAGCCAAATAAAAATGTCATAGTTGTATTCACTGTGCTTTGTTCATATTGCACCCAATTCCGATTTGTTTCTCAAATCCAATCTTTTGGAATGACTGCACAATATAAAATTGCTGACTTATACATCCGTACAATACCAAGAGACGTAAGAGAGTAGCTGTCAGTGTGGAAAGAGAAGAGAGCAGAAAAGTCCATCACAACATCTTGCTGTGGTGCTGAAGTGACTGTAATCATCTACTACAATTTTTTTTATCTGACCTTTTGCCTGAAACTCATTCTCCACTCCAATTTAATAAGATTTCAGTTCACATTCTAGGTTGGATTTGTCTGTAAAAAAAAATAAATAAATAATAATAATACTTATTATTATTATGCTTATTATTATTATTATTATTATTATTATTATTATTTCTAGTTAGACCAAATGGATATGTGAATATGAGTCAGATATGACACACACACAAAATAATTGAAACAATATGTTTTTTCTAAACAAAGGATAAAAATAGAAGAGACTGTGCCACATTTAGACATGACTCAGTACTTAAAGGCAGGGTAGGTGATATGGTTCAAAACATTTTTTGTTATGCTGGTTAAAAGTCTCTTCACATCCCGACAGCAATCAATAAGTTAGGTGGTCTAAATGTATTTATATCATCTGTGGAAGGTGTAGGACCATAAAATGCTCATCCAATCATATCTCTTGGTCCAAGGACTACAATAGGCTGTCCTACCTGCCTGTCAAATTATGTATTTACCTCCGCACACCCTGTCCACACAGACATGATACGTCATCAGCACGTTCCATTACGCTATTGCAGACCGAGCAAGAATGGAAGGCGTTATTATTGTAATATTATGCACTTTGTACTGTAATATTTTCTCACCGGTGAATGAGACATGAGGTAATCTGACAGCATTGAAATCAATCCTCTACCATCGCCGTCTTTCATTGTGTCGCTGGATAGCCTCTAGGCTGCCTGTGTTCTGTTTTCTCATTTGTTTTGGAGGAGGCCTGGCTTTGGGGAGTGATTATGCAGGGAAGGTGGGATCTTGCTTTCAAAGCTAGCTTGCTATTGCTAGCCACTCTGAAATAACCTACCCTAGTCTCACATTGAAAATGTACATGTGGCGAGATTTCTGTAAAATTATATAATGGTGCTTCTTGCACATTTCACGACACTTTAAAAGCTGAGAGCAGGTTCAGTTTCGTCCAAAACTGATGAACGTGAATCTGGCAATGTTTTATGTTAGTTGTTGTGCATATTGCAGTATTTCTGAAATGAAATGTGGTGATAGGTGATACTAAAGGTTAATGCTTAAAACATCTTTTAAAAATAACATATACAAAAAAAACTCCACTGTAAACCTAACCAACCCAAACGTGAGATAAAAAAAGTCATTTACTGAAGCAACCTTGGCATTTTAGCTTGCTCTTTTATCGTGACGCGTGTTTCTATGGACTCGTACCTGAGTGCTCTGTATTGCAAGTGCAGTGCTGTACCAGATGATCTACTGAGCAAGTTTACTATGTCAGAAAATCTGTGCATATGGTCGGTTATGTGATGCAAACATTAAAATTAGTTTACAAATAATGTACTATGATAAAAATGTTTATAAGGTCATAAGATGGTATTGTGCAAGGAACTGCATAGTAAATCTTGATTAATCTACTGATTTAATAATCTGCCCCAGTAATCATGATTTCTGTGAAAAGGAATAAAACTTGTTGGTGTTTTACTGCCATTGGTGTTCATTACAGCTGGAAACTGCCATTAATTATATGTATAGGTACAGCTTTGGACTTTGCACACTTTTGGATTTTTTCCCTATGTGTGCCTATGTTTAGCAGATTTTTGGAGAAGGGTCTGGCTGCAACCTGGCGCTTGCACTCTCAGACTTGCATTCTCAGGCTTGCACTCTCAGACACTTGCACTTCCGCTAGCGACGTCACTTGCATCTGGGCTCACCTGCTTGCCTGTATATTAGTTATGTAGGCTATATTGTAATAATCAAGAGCATTGAGTTTGGTCTTTATCATCTTAGTTCATTATGCCACATTATGCCACGTTTTGCGGTGTGGGAGGAAAATACTATAGGCTATACATATTCATTATATTAATAAACTGTATATTGAATTGGATATTTTAATAGCATCTTAATACATTAAGCCATGTTAAGTGTTTATGTTTTTCTACAGGAGGAAAACGCTTAACGAGAGACTTTGCGCATTGCGTTCATATTCTGCTGTTCTGTGGCCACGGATTTGCAGGTCTTGTCTTTTCCTCCTACAGATGGCTTGCAGGACCCTGTATGTTATAGTACTTTTGTGTTTATTTTATTATTAAAGTTTCTTTGAATGTTCGCCGGTTCCCGCCCCCTTCTTCCCGATCTACAAACTACGTTACATTCGTAATTTAGTTTCTTTTGTCTTGTCTTCACCACCTGGCTACTGTTGTAAAATGTTGAGAGATTCAAACAAAAAGTAATCAATAAATAGCACAAAAGAAAAAAGACTGCAAGTGACGTCGCTAGCGGAAGTGCAAATGTCTGAGTGTGCAAGCCTGAGAATGCAAGTCTGAGAGTGCAAGCGCCAGGCTGCAGCTAGACCCTCTTGGATTTTTGACTATAGTTATGTCTACAATGCAGCTTATTCTGGCCAAGAACCGATCAAGAGAACATTTGACTGACATTTGAAATATTAAAATAGCACTGTCACATCACAAAAAGTTAGAAAACACAAAAAGGTTGAAATGTGAGTAAACTTCTGTTTGTACCTTTGTACAGTGCTGATGATTTCACAAGCATAATTTAGAAAACGAAGTGGAAACAAAATTTTGTTTGTGCATATCTAGTTAACCTGCTACCAAATGCCTCAAACAAAACGCTGATTAACTTGGACTATTCCATTGATTAGTTTAGTTTTTGCTCGGAAGTGCTCATTACAGTAACCTGGCTCACGGAAGTTGCGTAAAGCCAGCCAATCAGATTAGAGCTCGCTGCTTCAAAAAAGTGCTTACCATTTTTGCTTGCAGTATGTTTGTGGACTTGAGACCGTGTTACTAACCAGGGTTGACCGAAAGTTGTTAAACCCATTCAGTCACTGGAATTGGGTGTAACGTGACTTTGCGTGAGGTTGTTTGGACCAGCTGTCCAATGATGTGGGGTTACGAAGGGGTCCACGAGTTCACCAAGAGTTTCATTGCACGTTGAGTGATCACACGTGCTGCAATACACATACCCATGGAGATAATAAGAGCCTCATGTATCCCAGCGCTCATGTGTGCTGTATGTGCACTTACAGGTGTTCAACAAGTACAAACAGTGCCTGAGAGCTGTAGGAAACAATAAGCCTTCACTTACTGAATTAGCATTGACTTCTCTGTTTTTAACCAGCTCAAATGTTATTGCCAATCATTCCCGCTTTCCTTCTCGTGGTGTGTTAAACGAATCAGCTCTGAGTTTATTAAATCTGTCCAAGTACATGAAACACTGCGCATGAAGCTGGATGCTGGTCAAGGCTCATTTAATAAAACGTTCTCAAACACACATGCTCTTTATCTCCCTGTGAAATCACATTACCGCTGTCATTTGTCCTGTAGAGAGACAGACACTCATGACGTTAACACAATCTGACTCTGTCATCTGTAGCTTAATCAGTCTTAACCAGGCGTGACGCGACAAGAGTCCAGCGATAAGTGATCCGTCTATCCAAATGGAAACTGAATATGCAGTGACACACTTGCAGCTAAACAGAATATGTTATATGGTTTTGTGGAGCTGGATTTTTAATGTAGTAATAATAATGATAAGAATATGCACATATTTCTCCACTTGTCTGCATTTGTATGTTGTTTTATACAGATATTCAACCTCGGTAGACGTGCAGATTTAAACATTTATTTATGTATGGAAAAATCTGAAAATATAAGAAACAAAATCACTGTCTTCATATTTTTGTGACAGTTTCACATAGAGTTGGAGACTGACTCATTCTGTATGTGATGGTGTGTTTATCACAAAAGTGCAAAGCAGCTAAAGTCCCATTATCATAAAACAATAATGCATTTTTAATAAAATTATCCAAATATGTTTTCATGGCTAGAAAGAAATACTGCATCTCTGGTTTATACAGTAAAGGGCATTATAGTTAACTCACAATTGCTTTCATCAGAGCTGTGCACAAAATCAGGAAATATTGGATCACAAGGTTTGAGTCTGATCCAGATCTCTCACTCTCATTTGCTACAAAATTAAAGTTAAAAAAAAGCCCCTAAGGTGGCAACACAGCTCCAGATGTGAGCTCAAATATCGCTAATCATCATTTGCATCAATTTCAATAGATTATCCTGATCTCTTTCATGCAGCAGCCTCTCATCTCTGTGAAAATTAGTTGCATGTTAACTGAGTTCTTAAGGTAAGTAAACTGTGTCATAGAAATACAAAAAAAGCAACTGCAGCAGCTCGCTATAAATTGTAGTAAAATTACTAAACAATGAGCAAATTTGGTCCACCCTGTTGATATACATCCACTGACATACCACTGCAATTTTGATTTATTAAAATAAAATGTATGCAGGTGTATTGGAGCTCATTACGCAAAATGTAATTAATGTCACCAAATTAGTGTTATTTTAGTATCATTGAGAGACTATGATAGATTGGAGTTTTAGTCATTTTGTAGTAATAATAATAATAATAATTGTTAAATTTGTTCATAAAACCATGATCCGCACTCACAAAAATAGGTGTCTTTTAGACATTGATATTCATATAAGGTAATATCTCTGTCTTTATCACTGAGAGAAACATTAAGTGTCTATCATGAAGCTAAACCAGTTTAAGCATCCTTTTCATGCTAACACAAATGGGCATGATTGAACAAATTCTCTGGATATAATGGCTTATATTCTCCATTTACAGAAAGCTCAAAGAGAAAATGACACAGTCGTACAGCATCACTTTTAGTAGACTCTACAGGAGGACAGAGTTGGTGTGCTGGAGAATGTTACTCTCTCGTCTGTCCTCAGGACACATGTCATCTGTCATCATTACCGCTAACATTTTTCCAACACATTTCATTTGTAAAGAGATTGCTGTTGCATCTGTACATGCATGCCTTCTGTTATAACCAAGGAGAGCTTCTGATGTAATCACAGAGAGAAACTTTCCAGTCATTATAACAAAACAAACCCTGACAGTGTTTCAGAGATGTGAGAGACGCTCACAGTCCTGCTTTTGTATTGAATATCAGTATGACTGATTCGGCCACAGTTAATCACAACCATGCTGGCATCCAGCACAACCTCACCTCAACCTCGTATATATAATAATACTTTTATACATATAAGTTTTATTAACCCACATCACAGAACTGGCCTTTTTGTTTTTTTTATTTTCATTAAATCAATACTCAATGGATGCGCAAGTGATACAGCTCCCACCTTGGCTTGCAGGCTCATATAGACGGAGTAAGGCTCAGTGCTTCCAAACACGTATGCTTCTGTTTTTGTGGACCGCAAGATTCTTTTAAGGAACCTTCATGCAGCACTTTCCATACAACATCAGTTCACATGCTGTGAAGTAAGAAGTACAAAAATCACCATTATAGTATCATAAAATTATTTCATATGCCCCATATGACTTCAGAACACCCCAAGTCATATGATAGACTGAGATTTAAAAGGATAGATGTCAAAAATGAAAATTGTCATAATTTACTCCTTCACTTTCTTTCTTGTATGGAAAAAAAATAGAAGATATTTTGAATAATGTTGGTAACCAAAACCAGTTCAGGTCCAATTGAATTCCATAGTATGGGCAAAAAATACAATGCAAGTCAACACAATACAAGTCAAATGGACCCAACACTGTTTGGTTACTAACATTTTTTTAATTTTTTTTTTCAAAATATCTTCTTTTTTGTTCCACAGAAGAAAGAAACTCATACTGGTTTGGAATGACATGAGGGTGAGTAAATGATGACAGAATTTTCTTTATTGGGTGGAATAATTTTCATTATTTAATTTTTGGGTAAAACATTACATTACATTTACATTTAGTCATTTAGCAGATGCTTTTATCCCAAGCGACTTACAATTACATTAAACATGACTCCCATTTCATTTCCTTTTAAAATTTCAAATGTTTAAAACATTCATCCAAATTAATTGAACGTGTTGGAGCCGTGCTCACTCTGATAGACTATGCTATGGCACTTTTCCAAAATGCCAAAATACTTGATAAATTGTATGCCATTGTTATTTTTTATGGAATAATTGAACCCATTATTCATGAACAGCTTTATGAATAATAGTCATCTTGTCTGTGGCTCAAATGAATTACCTCTGCATTCAATTGTGAGAACCCGTCAATGCACCGGGGCTCTTGCACAAACTGAAGTGCTTCTGTCACTGTGCGTGGCATTTTTTCAGTTGAATTGGACTATGAGTGGCACTCTGCGAGAGGTAGAAAAACATCACAGTGACTTGCGTCATCAGAGTGGACTCCTGATGTCCGTGTGTTTAGCGTGGCCTGTTTTTTTGTAAACAAACAGGAAGAGCTGACCTTGATCTGTGGCCTACGTGCTGACCGCTGAACCTTGACCTACTGGACACAAACACACTCTTTATGTGAAGAGACTTCTTCTGGCCCCTGCTTGGTTCATGTTAAGAGTTTAAAATGTGTCATAGAACTGCACACTGAATCCAAACATGTTTTAAATGGTGTCAAGTTAGAGGCACAAGCCCATATGACGGTGCCGTTTCAATAACGGAGTATCTATTTACATTAAGTGCAAAAAGCCCACCTTGTTGACATATAGGCTATTTACACTAATTCCACCCACCAATGTCTGGTTGGGCCACACACAATTAAAAATTACATTCACCATATGGCGTAGCGAGTAAGGCATATAGAAGTAGCTTCTGACGTGATCGACCCAAGTTAGAATCCACCTTTTGCCGGACTCCCTCTTCTCCCTTTTCCCATCACGTTTAAGATCAGAGGGCATTTACATTCAATGAAGAAAGTATTAGAAAAGTGGAAATAATGTGCATATCAAGTGTTGAATTATGAATTATATCGGGGTTAGGGGTAGTGTAGGGAGGGCTTTATTGTCTCAATAAGGTGGCATACATTTAATAATTTTAATACATATAATAATTTACACTCTACATTACTATTGCATCCTGTTAATGTTCAACAATACTGAGGTGCAAATAGTATCTGCCACTATTTATAAGTATAAATAGTATATAACTACGATTTACACTTATTGCAAAGAAAATACATTGTGTAAATAAAATCTTTCACTTAAAGGGATAGTTTACCCAAAAATGAAAATTAGCCCATTATTTACTCACCCTCAAGCCATCCTAGGCGTATATGACTTCCTTCTTTCAGATGAATCCAATCGGAGTTGTATTAAAAATTGACTTTGATCTTCCAAGCTGTTTAATGGCAGTCAGCGGGTGTTGCAGTTCATCAGTCCAAAAGAAGTGAAATAAAGCGCATTCATCCATAATAAAAAGTGCCTCACACGGCTCCGGGGGTGAACAAAGGCCTCCTGTAGCGAATCTATGCATTTTTGTAAGAAAAATAACCATATTCAATACATAATACGGGGGAAGTCGTGGCCTAGGGGAAGTCGTGGCCTAATGGTTAGAGAGTCGGACTCGTAACCTCGTACTGGCAGGGATTGTAGGTGGGGGGATTGAATGTACAGCGCTCTCTCCCACCTTCAATACCATGACTGAGGTGCCCTTGAGCAAGGCACCGAACCCCCAACTGCTCCCCGGGTGCCGCAGCATAAATGGCTGCCCACTGCTCCGGGTGTGTGTGTGTTCACTGCTGTGTGTGTGCACTTTGGATGGGTTAAATGCAGAGCACTAATTCCAAGTATGGGTCACCATACTTGGCCACATGTCACGTCACTTTCACATAATAATCACTTTACATCTAGCTTGCGCCAACAGTTGTACACGGAAGCAACTCCGGGAGGATGACGTAAGATGTCGGTGTTGCGCATGCGCCGGTGAGTCTCGTGAAAACCAACATTTGTTAACAGGAGCAAAGGAAGCAAAGTTTCCTTACTTTAGCAAAGGAAAACCAGTCTCCTCTTGTCTTATATCTAAATCGACCGACATTCTTCTTTACAAATCCTCGTTTTGTACTTCTAATTCGTGACCGTTGTTTTGTTTTGATCTCTCCCCTGCGCTTCCGCGTTCATCACTGGATTCGTCTGAAAGAAGAAAGTCATATACACCTAGGATGCTTTGAGGATGAGTAATTCATGGGCTAATTTTCATTTTTGGGTGAACTAACCCTTTAATGTATATTGCTAAGAAAATACTTCTGTTGTCAATTAGTGTAAACAGCATCTAAAGTATGCTACTTACATTTAGTGAAAATAGCCGCTGCCTTTCTATAAAGGTGAATACAACTAACGTGTAAGCTTTATACTAGTGGTAATGGACTAACGAAACCCTAATTTTGAACAATTTACCATACCATACCATATCATAATGGACTCTTGAAATTTGCATATATTATACTGTTGAATTAATTTCACATCGCTGTTTCTCGTGGCCATGTAAACGATGCTTTAAAGCAGGGATTCATACTGGAGTTAATGGTCTAACATTATTACTCATTTTAAACCGCTTTTACTGCACCAGGAGTTTTTAAATGACACTTTAAATTTGCATATCTATATAAATGACTTTGCTAAAGGTTTAAAAAGATAAAATGGTACTATGGTACTAAATGTCCAAATTTTGGATTTCGTTAGACCATTACCTCTGGTATAAAGTGCTTAGCTTTATCACATCCTCTATAGTGGCCAAGAAAGGGAGCGGGAGATTGCGTTGTGTTGTAGTGATTCGTTGTGTTGTGCTAATTTTGTTGTGTTGTGGCTTGTTCATGTTGTGTTGTGGACATTTCATTGTGTTGTGCACTACTGGGTCACCGTACTTAAGCATTTATTAAATAGTTAAAAGAAAATAGTAAATATCAATAACGAAAGTAATAAAAATAATTTATTATTTATAATATTATCTGATATTATAAAAAACGATAACTATAATAATTATAGTTATTGTTATTATTATAATTATTATTATTATTATTATTATTAATAACATTCAATCAAATGGTATATTCCCTCCACTTTTCAAGTTGTTCATTCACATCTGCATTTCACAGTGTTGTGAGAATGAGAGCGGTTGGCACAGTTTTCATTCTTTTTTTGAATATAATGGAATAAACATTAAAATAATCCAACTAGGTGCAAATTTATTTGCTATTGAATTCGCTCCTGAATGAAAGCTTAAATCCTGTCAAAAAAGATTTCATTCAGGAGTGAGTTTAATAAACAGCTGCACCACTTTAGTGTGTGGTATTTCTTAAACATGCACTAAAGCTTTTCAACACTTTGTCAACAAACCCCACAACCTGAGTCAAACGTCGCTGTGTTGGGGATGGTACAACAGCAAAACATATTTTTAAGGCCCACTCACACTATAGATGCTAACTATAATGATATCTATATCTATAAAGCTTTAATAATCATTCTAATTCTTTGAGAAATAGGGAATTAAAGTAATGGCACCGGAGATCAGTATTGTTGGAAACACTTTAAAAACAAATTTCCAGCCGATGAAAGACTGCTCACTTCACTAGCATGAGCATGTACCGGTGAAAACACTGATGTGTGTTGATAATGCATTACCTCACAGTTTCTTTCTGTTTGTCAGACTCTATACAGAGCAGTGACAAGGCCTGAGCTGGTGTTTGTCGAGCTGTTATCCCATTAGGTGTCTAGCTTTTTTAGGGAGTTTTTAGGTATTGAAATCCTTGGTATTATATTTATAGCTTTGTTGTGGCTATATACATTACAATATTATGTAAAAGATCATCGCTTCTTGCACATTTCGCTGCAGTTTCAGTTTCTGCAAAGTAAAATGTTCAGTGAGTGCCCCTAAAGGTTAATGCTTTATTGCGTTTGAAAATAACATACCACTTCTAATAAACTCTACACTAAACTTAACCGACAGTGTCGTTAAAAGCAAACATGAAATAAAAATGCACAAGCAAAAAAAAATTTATAAATAAATAAACACCTCTAAAAACAATAATCGTGCATTTGGCAAGTGTGTTTATTATTTGTCAGTATACACTACCTTTCAAAAATGTGGAGTCAGTGAAATGCTTTTTTTTTTTTTGAACACAATACTTTTTTTCAGAAAGGATGCATTAAATTGATATCAAATGTGACAAAGACTTTTACATTGTTACAAAAAAAACAAAAAAACTTTCAATTCATCAACAACAAAAAAATCCTGTAAAATTATATCAAAAATATTAAGCAGCACAACTGAAATCAGTTATTTTAAATTATAATATTATTTCACAATATTACTGTTTTAACTGCATTTTTTGATCAAATAAATGCAGCCTTGGTTGAGCATAAGAGACTTTCAAAAACATAAACGATCCAACACCCAAACTTTTGAAGGTAGTGTGTGTTTTTGGAGTTGAACTCATGGCCTTGGTGTTGCTAGCATCATTCTTTACCAGTGGAGCCATAGGAAGACACTTCAACCCTCAGTGTACATAATCAAGCGAGACATTTACAGTAAATAAACAATTAATGGAAGATAAGTGGGTAAGGAGCTAACCTGATATGACCTGATATCACCTTTTGTCCACTGTTTTATCAGATCTATCAGATCCAAACTCAGTGGCGCTTTCAAGCTTGAAGATGTAAGTGCAGTGACTGAGAAATACTAGTGGGCTGTTGTGGTGGAGTCCTAGTAAAATACACCAGATTGCAGTAGTCTGCCGAATCTTGCACAAACTAGATCCTATGTCCTATATAATAGTCCTATGCCTGTTTATATTGTTAGATGCATTTTATTATTTGCATTTAGCATTATTTTTCCTTGCTCTCCGTGACCCTATCAGAAAAGACCTCAGTTTCTGAGTCGCAACCCCTTGAGATCCACTAGGTTAAAGGAGAAGAAAAGTTGCTCTGCCTTAGTCTTTTAGCTTTATTAAAGGAAAATTCCATTCTGAATTGCTTTTAGCATTAGTCTGTGCTGAGGGGATATAAATTATATGGTAGCCAGGAAGATAACATTGCTTGGTATGTACATCTGCATGGCTGGCTGCTTAACTTGATAAATCCATTATTTATGTTCTGAGGCGCTTGCATGCCAGCTTCTGAAAACTTCATCGGAGAGATACGGAACAGTGTCACTCTAAACTATGCTTCTCTCCAAAACATTTGGGAACAAATGAGACCTTCTTCACTGCCCAAAATAAGAATGGAAGTTCAAGAGCCTCCAGGCAATTTGATGTGGTTTACTTGATGTGGTGTGTGAAAACATCTGGGAGGGCATATGGGAGCATATCTCTCAAAAAGTGGAAGTGTGATTCAGGGAAACACAGAATCGAGAAAGACAACAGGAGAGGAGAAAATCACTTAAAAATGAAGACAAAATGAAACCAAAAAACAGATAATGCAATATTATTATTGCACAGATGTGGAAGTGAGAGATCCACACAAGCAAACCATATAAAACCGGAATAATTTAGATATTTTCTGTGCTAATGCAGCATCTGGAATGTCATTAATTGCCTTGATGTATTTTATCCTTGATCTTGGTCTGACATTGTTCCATAAATAATGCATATGGAGTGATAGTAAAAGCTATTTCTTGTTTCCAACATACAGTATATAGAATAGTATAAATATAAAAGATGGAGCTTTATTGGCTGATCATTTCCAACACTTTTGTTATAACACTGCATGATATTAACTACTGAAGTCAATGAATCTCATGGAAACATGCCTAGGTTATATTTCACCCTAACATGAAAATTTATATGTAATTTCAAAGATATTATATTTTGCATAATAAAAATAATGTCTATTGTTTTGCATCTTGACATCATTTTATATGAGAATTAGGCTAATTTGCCTCATTTTATTATAAATAATACACACACATAAAAGCTGTACCTGACAACTGGCTAGATAGAAAATAGCTGCACAGGGAACTGACTTTCCTTAAAGGGACTTTGTTCATTCTCAACACAGTCAGAGTCTGGGCAAGTCACTCGGTATTTGATGAAGACCAGTATCATCAGACACTGGAACAAGGGATTACTATGGTATTTTGTTTAAAACAAGCACCGTTTAAAAAAATTATGTGTCATCTGACACAAACACAGGCTGCTGTCAGTTCAGGGGCTTCGCTGTTCAGCAGGGGCGGACTTACCCAATAAGTGAGGTAAGTGTCCGCATAGAGCCCAGGGGAATCAGGGGGCCCCATATAAAATTGGCGAAACATATTTGGCAAATGCTACAGTGTGTATTTGTATTCTGGAGAGCGTCAAATGTTCACTAACCGATCAAAACGCAGAGTGCTGAGTTCTGCAAGCTCGCGAATCCTCTCATTATAACAACGTGTAGATACGATGTAAATAAGAGATTCATTGTACAGTGCAGACAGCTTCATTGATTAACGGAACATCGTGAGATTGTGATGAACTGAAGTGAATGACAGCTTTTAGTGATTATCGAGTCAAAATGTCTTCTTTTGTGATGCAAAAAATAAAATAAACCTAATATGGCTTTAGAACAGCATCAGGTTGATAAATTATTTAGCCTACTTAAGTTATGAGGAGGTAAATAAAGTATAAACTATGAGAGAGCGAGCGAGCAAAATAAGAGTTAGGCATAAAAGAACACGTAGTTATTGTGTTGGGGCCCCATACCTGAAATTTGCTTAGGGCCTCCAAATCACTAAGTCTGCCCCTGCTGTTCAGTAACAGTGAGATTAGTGATGTTTTACTCTCTACATAAAGACGGAGAAAATAAGCAAGAGCAAGGCACTATCAACACTAAGAGTTTGTTAAATACACTGTCGCTTAACGTTATCATAGCAAACATGGTAAATACGACCGCTTGAAGAAATCAAACGTCAGCTTTTCATTCTCTATCACAATCGTGTATTTATTTAGTAACATATTTTATCTGTCATAAGTCTCGTCTTGAGACTTTAGCTCCGCGAATGCCATATATAATAATGGCTTTATTAAAAATGCTTTTGGATTTAAATCTTTAAGTCAAGTTTACAGTTTCTGTGTTATGGTGGGGCCTGAAACCTGACTGAAATTCTTCATAGAGATCATTTAACAAAGCATGCAAACAAACAGACGCTTTTATCATGTTTGTTTTGTGATTGCCTAGTTTCAGTGACTTATTTCTTATTAGTTTTCTGATAACTTCTCTTTGTTGGTGAAATGATGGGGTTGCGTGACGTTGTTCCTGAGAGGCGTGTAAAGGGCGTGTTGTAGTGAAGCGCAGCGGAGCTTCTGGCCTGACGGTGGAAACGCATCGTGATTTTGGGCTCGGTGCTACAGGTCCGAGGCTATTAGCCCTACGCAGGAGCTAGCCCATTAAGGGCCTTATAGGCAAGTAATAATATTTTGTAACTGATACGGAACTTAATAGGTAGCCAGTGCAGAGACTGTAAAATTGGGGTAATATGATCATATTTTCTTGACCTGGTAAGGACTCTAGCCGCTGCATTTTGGACTACCTGTAGCTTGTTTATTGAAGATGCAGGACAACCACCTAGCAGTGCATTACAATAGTCCAGTCTAGAGGTCATGAATGCATGAACTAGCTTTTCTGCATCAGAAACAGGTAACATATTTCGTAACTTGGCAATGTTTCTAAGATGGAAGAATGCTGTTTTTGTAACATGGGAAATATGATTTTCAAAAGACAAGTTGCTATCTAATATAACGCCCATATTTTTGATTGTAGAGAAAGTAACAGTACATCTGTCTAGTTGCAAATTGTAATCCACGAGATTCTGTGTACTGTCTTTTGGTCCAATAAGTAATATCTCTGTCTTATCCGAGTTTAATAGGAGAAAATTATTGGTCATCCAATCTTTTAAATTTTTAACACATTCTGTTAGCTTAGATAATTTAGAAGTTTCATCTGGTCTTGTTGAGATATATAGTTGAGTATCATCAGCATAACAGTGGAAACTAATCCTGTATTTTCTAATAATATTACCAAGGGGTAACATGTATATTGAAAATAGCAGAGGACCTAGGACAGATCCTTGTGGCACTCCATATTTTGCTGGTGATAATTGAGATGACTCCCCATTTAAATGAACAAAGTGGTAGCGATCGGACAGGTAGGATCTAAACCATCTTAAAGCTTGCCCTTGAATACCTGTATAGTTTTGTAATCGATCTATGAGTATGTCATGATCTATAGTGTCGAACGCAGCACTAAGATCAAGTAAAACTAGCAATGAGATACAGCCTTGGTCTGACGCAAGTTGCAAGTCATTTGTAATTTTAACAAGTGCAGTTTCTGTGCTATGGTGGGGCCTGAAACCTGACTGAAATTCTTCATAGAGATCATTTAACAAAGCATGCAAACAAACAGACGCTTTTATCATGTTTGTTTTGTGATTGCCTAGTTTCAGTGACTTATTTCTTATTAGTTTTCTGATAACTTCTCTTTGTTGGTGAAATGATGGGGTTGCGTGACGTTGTTCCTGAGAGGCGTGTAAAGGGCGTGTTGTAGTGAAGCGCAGCGGAGCTTCTGGCCTGACGGTGGAAACGCATCGTGATTTTGGGCTCGGTGCTACAGGTCCGAGGCTATTAGCCCCGCCCGGCCCGTTTAAAGCACTGGCTCGCACTGGCCCGACAGTGGAAAAGCGGCTATTGTGAAGTGTGCATCTGATGGACACTTTGCTAGGATTTGAGAATGGCAGTAAAGCGATGCAACTGAGGTCACATGACAGTGACAACATGACAAATAGTATGTCCAAATTTCATTCATAGCTACACACACACATATGCATATAGAGCATACTTTTTAACAGTCGCCTAATGAGTTTCAAACTACCCAGGCTCATTGGAAATATGTGCCTATACCTACGTTTCTGCAAAACCCGAAAAACGTACCTATACGTACGAATCGCTGCAGCTTCCAGTTGAAACGAACACTAGAGGGAGTAAAACTCAGACAACTTTTATTCCTTTTCACACATATTATGATTTACAGGACCAGAATTTCGATTAAGAAAACCTTATTTTCACTCAATTCCTTGCACAATGTTATGTTATGACCTCAAAACTATTTTAACATGCTGCGAGATTTGAAAACTGATCCTTTTAAACAATAGCATCACATTTACAGCTTCCTATGTATGGGTTTTCTAACACAGTCGGTAGCTCACACGATACAGCGTTGCACTTATGAGGTGAAGTGCTCCAGTACAAATCCTGTGAAACTACAGTTCGTCAAAACTTTTCAAACCCACATATAAGGAAGTAACAATAGCAAGGTTGCATCTGCGAATGCGTTTTTATATAACTTTTGCATCCGTTGACACTATCGGGTAGGTTTAGGGTTGGGTTTGGTGTAGGGTTTATGTTAATTTCCTACACGACAGAGCATCAACCTTTTAGCAACACTCCCCAGACATTTGAATTCTGATCCGCCGCAATACACGCCTGAAGCAACATAATAAAAATGTGGCCACAGTCACGTATAGAATGTGTGTTTTAGCCCCACTCACTGGACATTTCACTTTGAAACTGCAATTATGTACGTAATATGTGTTGGAGAAATTTCACCACAAGCACTTATTTTCAAAAAGCCTGGGTTGGTTTCAAACCAGTGTAGTACATACTAGAGAGTATGTGATTTCAGATGCAGCTTATGATTGGATAAAAGCCTCTGCCAAATACAGGGACCCAGGTTCAGATCTCAAACGTAATATATCATATTTAATTCAAATAATCCAAGCAAAACTTCATCTGAACTTGACAGCCAGTGACAGCCTGGTGACCCAAAGAGGCATCAGCCTGCCTTACTTCTAGTTTCCTTGCTAGTAATGCTTGCTGAAGGTGTTGAGGGCACATGAGAAATCAAAGAACATTCTTCTCAGTGCACTGCCAGTTTTGAGCAGGTGTGTACTGACCCACTGCAGCATGTAGATGATCACATTATCCACCCTCACCTGGGGCAAACTGCAGAGAGGTCAGCAATTAGCCGCCCGAGAATCTCAAATGTGTCACAACCAACCTCTCCCTGGTCTTCTTTATGGACCTTTTTTTTTTTTGGTACACTATAAAAAATTTATTTTTGGAGTTGTGAATTTGTGAAGGTTTACTGGAGTACGTTTTACAAGAAAATACTATTTCAGATTTTCTACGCTTTCACATTTGTGTTTTACTTGCCATTTCTTTCTAAATGTTTTTTAAATTTACTAGGTATTTCTGAGTCAAAATTGTTTCACACTTTTATTTTTCAATGCAGAAGCAATGTTTTCCATAGCACTGGGAATCTCTCCAGGCTGAGAACCTGGTTACCTAAACCTTGAATTTTGAATATTGTATTATAACTTTTAAATTAAATTTACATTAGGTAAAATTGAGATTGCACCCTGCAAATGTAAATCTCTTTTCCTGATAGTCTACCCAGTAAATAATAGAAAGCATGTGTGTGACTCTTTTCTCTCATTGTGCATTCAGTGTCCTGAAATCGTCTCTGGCTTGGCACATTCCTGGTGTGATTAGAATGATTTGATAGCACTTTAGTACTGTGATACTCTCACCACATTCTGTATTGTTGTTTCTGTGTGAAATTTAAAACTGAAGTGTGTCCTTTTTTATTGTTAAAATGCTAAAATACTACATCTTAGTAGACTGTAAATCATACATTCAAAGGTTGATTTCTCTGAAAAGTATGAACACTGACTGGCGCTATCAAAACATTTGTTTGTTTGGTTGAACTTCAGACTCAGCCAATAGGGTGAATTTGAGGCAGGACCACCTGTTTGTTCAACCTGTTTGAACAATCATTTTTCACCTTTACTTTTACTTTTTCTTTTGCAATTGGCATATTGCAGCAAATTACAGGTATGAACAGGTTTAAATTAAGGCTGCACAATAATGGTTTAAAATATATCAATGACTACTTTGCTCAAATTATAATCACAATTATTAATCATGATTGGTGTGATTTGACTTGAATTATTGCACTTTCACATAAGCTCAAATCAAGAGAATGTCAACTCATACACAGGGTTTATTTTACCTCATAGTTTCCTGATTTATTATATCATTAACACTCTCTACATAATGAAAACTGGTAAATCATTAAGAAACTTTTCTTACAGTGAAACAGTGAAATTCAAATTAATAATGATAATTCCAATTGCGTATATTTTTTTAAATTAAAACAACAAAGAAGACTTTGTATTGTCACACAGAGGTTGCATAAGTGCATTTATTTACCAAACTCAATTGCAAACGATATAGTATATATCCATTTTTGGATTTATTACAGTTTGTCATTGAGAAGGTTTGATCACAGACTTAGTTGCAGCAAACAGCACAAATTACAGTGTGACACTTTGTCAGAGTGTCCTGCTAATTTCTTTCTTTATATTAATATTCTGCAAACATTCAGGTTAGGAGTCATTCTAAACAGGTCTCATATTAAACTCCTGCATGAATATGTCACCAAAATAGTCAAGCGCTTCAAAAGAGAGAGACGTCAGTAAATGAAAAGTATGAATTAGCACATGGAAGTGAACAAGAATGATTTGTTCGCTTAAAAGATATATAGTTCAAAAACACAGTTTCATTCATAATCAAAACACCAACACAAAGTGGCTCTGATACGGCACAACATTTACGCAGAACGTCTAAAATCTAAACTTTCCTAAATTACAACTTTTAACACCTTGCATGTCCTGGTGCAGTATTTCTCTCATGTAAAGCAAATCTAGTTTATCCCGCTGTTATGAGGAAAAGAGCGAACGAGGCAAGATTAATTCAGAGTTCCACTTTATCCTCACAAGCCCCATCAGACCTTTGAAATGTACACACTATCTCAGCGGCCCCATGGTTCACCTTTAATCTGCTCTTTTAAGACCGTAAGCTTGTGCAATATGTTTTGGTAGCTTCTGTCTAGGTAACCCCAGAGTTCACCCTTATGATCCCCAGCCTTGCAGTTTTCTCTGCTGGATACAGAAAAACCAAAAGACGGCCTGCTGTGTGCTTGATAATCTGTTATTTTTGTCTCTATTGTGGGTCGCTGGAAAAGAAGCACCCTGTCTTCTCTTATTTTCTGTCAATAAAAGCGTAGTAAATGTCACAACATGCATACGATGGCAGAGTGACCTGACGGAAGTGCTCGTTGATCAGAGATGCAGGTGTAAACAGGTGCACTCTGGAATAGTGCGTTTCTTCTGTATATTCAACAATCTCAGAGCCAGCAGTCATATGATGTTTTTGTGATGAGTAATCAGGAGGTGAAGAATAACTCCTCCTGTTTAGTGAAGAAACGAGAGCGCCTGGGAGTCTGAGCTGAGCTCAAAAGGTCACAAGAGCCGGCGGGGCTGTGGGTCGTGTTCCTTATGTTTTCATTACCAGATCGACTGCTGGAGGCCTTTCTGGCACTTCTGTCCAGGGCACGACTGAATTAAAGTCACTAAATCCAAGGAGACCAGAGGGGAATGTTTTTTGTGGACCTTGAAAAAAAGATTTTTGCACATCATAGCTTAATCCTCTCAGCTGTACTGCCATCCTATTGCCATTATGCACATTTTTGCTTCTTTCGCTTCTTTGTCCTTATACACTATTAGTCAAAAGTTTGAAATAATTTTAAAGAAATTGAAAGATGTCTCTTATGCTCTCCAATGTTGCATTTATTTGATCAAAATACAGTAATAATAACATTGTGATATATTATTATAATTTAATATAACAGTTTTCTGTTTGAATATATTTAAAAATGTATTTTATTCCTGTGGTGGCAAAGCTGAATTTTCAGCAGCCATTTCTCCAGTACTCCAAAAAATTTATTATTATAATCAATGTTGAAAACAGTTGTGCTGCTTCATTTTTAATTTTATTTTTTTACCATTAAAACATTTTGGGTTAAGTAAGGTTTTTTTTTTTTTTTTTTAGGGATTATTATTTTTATTCTGCAAGGACACATTAAATTGATCAAAAGTGACAGTATAGATTTTTATGATGTTACAAAAGATTTCCATTTCAAATAAATGCTGTCCTTTCGAACTTTCTATTCATCAAAGTATCCTGAAAAAAAGTATTATGGTTTCCATAAACATATTAAGTAGCTAAAGCTATTTTAACATTGATAAGAACCATTATTAATGATTATTGATGATAACTGAGCAGCAAATGAACATATTAGAATGATTTCTGAAGGAACAGAATCTGAAGACTGAAGCAATGGCTGCTGAAAATTCAGCTTTGCATCACAGGAATAAAATCAAATAAATAAATAAATAAAATACAATAAAATCAAATAAAACAAAATAAAATAATAAATAGCTAATTGAAATTAATATTTCACAATATTACTGTTTTTGATCAAATAAATGCAGCCTTGATCTTAAGTGAATTTCAAAAACATTAATGTGGCATGTACTATGACAATAAAGTTGTATCTAATCTAATGGACAATTATTCATGGCTAATCTCTTTAGGTTTTTTTAGGTGAATGTTACAGAATCAATTTGGCCTGCGGCTGAAATATCAGCACTTGAGCGCATTGCTGACTTTAGAGCTCTGTTGGAAATGTATGCGTGCTTAACATAGTTCGATCTTTAGTAATGTGATCACAGTTGTGACCAGAGAGTGAATCATTACTTGCTCAGTAACCTGAGATAATGTAACTAAAGCGATAATACACCCCAGAATTACAATGCAGTCATCACTTAATCATCTTCATGTTATTAAAAACCCATAAGACCTAGTTTTATTTTTTTATTTTTTATTTATTTATTTTACATGGAACAGAAAGGCTGCTCATTCCCAAGTAATCAACACTTGCAGTGATGCATTTTACCCCACTCTTGAAAAGCACCAGACAAACTGTGTAGGTCAGGTGGGAATCTGTAAAATCAGATTTGACAAATCATAAAAGGATTCAGCCTATGTGACAAAAGCCAAAAAGTCTCTCTGAAGTAGAAAAGTTGTCTTGAATTTCTATACAGTATCTCTGTGAAGATGACTTAGTATGCTACCCTTTCCTGTGGCTCTGGAAAAATCTTCCTGGCATTTGACAGGGGATCTGTAACCTTTGAGTAAATCCAGCCCTGCTTGCTCTCAATGTTGTTTTTTTATTTTTTTTAAGCGAGCTTGTAGAGAACTTGCTTCCCCCTCAGTACCTTATTGTGAGGTGCCCTTAAACACTAGCAACAACGTCTGATTGTGGTTTTAGGTTTGCTGCTTCCTCTTTTGAGTAGTGTCAATGTTAATTCTATATTTGCATTTTTATTTATTTATTGTTTATATTTATAGTAGTGAGGATTTTGCATTAAGTGTCCTTGTACAGTGAACTTTGGTCCCCAAATGATTAAACCCCTGCTGTGGAGTTGTACTGCTGATGTGTTATACATGAACATGTATCTTACAATTAATATGCCATTTCTTCTGAAGAACTGTGGGTTAACCATCACATCACACACTAAAGTACCTCTCTATTTAACATATGAATCACCATCAATACAATATTCTTTCACTCTCACTCTCCACATCTGTTCTCCTTGCTCTCCTTTAATGCACATTTTATGCATCCATATTTTACTTCATTGTGCACATAAATCACCAGGCTAATGGCAGCTCTGTTAAATATTGATGGCTTGGGCTAACCAGAGCCATAAGCATAACCTCTGTTGTTTGCCTGTAGGTAATGCAGTTACATTACATAGAAATATTGAATAATCAGTGTTCTTTTTATCATATAGCATTCATTCAAGTCATTATTAAGTGCATTACACATTATCAGCACTATTATCACACAGAAATATGACACAACTAATTGTGTTTCTCAACAAGACCCTTTGATTGTTCAATAATGGTGTCTGTTTACCCTGTGAAAGAACAATGAGTCACATGATTCATCATAATATTGAAGGAACATTCTGGCTGATTTTAAACATAATGTCTGTGGAGTATTTTTTTTAATGATGTGATAAATCCATGTTAATTATTTACAAACATACAGTTACAAGACTAAAAACCTTCATATGTTCAGCTCATGGGTCAATGTGAAAAGTAATATTAGTGAAGCATCTGCATCTACAGAAATCCCAGAAAATCACTTCAAATGACTGTTAATGGATTCTTGCATACGAATGACAGAGCGCTCCATATCTCAAGAACCTACCTTCATTTCAAACCGTTTATCACATGTAGCTACGCTGTCTGACGTCAAGCCTTTTGTACTTTTCTTGACATCTTTGGAGCTTTGTGTTGCAGAATTTTTCATGTTATATTTTATTAACAAAAGGGAAGAAAGTTTTACCTGTTTTTGTCCATGCAATGAAAGTTAATGGGTTCCCAACACAGGACCCTACTGAATTTCATTGTATGGACAAAAACACTTGGAATAATATCTTTTTTTGTGTACTCCTCGGAAGAAAGTCAAGTCAACTGTATTAAGGCAGTTTATATGGTCAGTTTTTCATTTCATGTTGACTTTAATGAATGTGCTTACTCTTAATTACTTGATATGGTCAAGTGCTCAAGAATGAGGCATGAATAATTAGCATAGATCTGTGAACGTGATTTTTTTTTTCCGGGCACAACTTTGCACGTCACAACTGCAGTCACTTATAATTATGGCAGTCATACTTACTGTTATGGCAGGCAATCTTACTGTTGCAAATGATTAATGAGACACTATTGTTGTGTAGTTGTTGAAGGGTAGCACATTGCAGAGGTGAATGTCAGCCATTCAGCTGTCTTGGTCACCATCCAGCCACTCTTAATCACTACAGTAAGGATGTCTAAAAATTTGTCAGCTTTATCTGTACTCTGGGTGGTTTGGGGGATCTGCTCTTGTTAATTAAAAAAATAGTTCACCCAAAAATGAAAATTAGCAGAAAATTTATTCACCCCCAGGCCATCCAAGAAATGTAGCATTACATCACTTGCTCACCAATGAATCCTCAGCAGTGAATGGGTGCCATCAGAATGAGACAGCTGATAAAAAAATCACAATAATCCACATGACTCCAGTTCAGTCTTCAGTCCAACCAATTGATTTCACAATGAGAACCGTTCGACAAAATGGTGGAAAAGCAGCTATTATTCAGTTTGCATAATGTGTGTACACAGTTTGTAAACTACAGAAATATTGATGACTCATGTCAACACAGGAAAGCAGTTTCATGGGGGTTTTAATGGTGTTTCCTCTGCCCTCTAAAACCCACATTCAAGTCATGCCTTCAGACTGTATTCAGACAATGCATGTTGTCAGTGAGTTGACAGGGCTGTCGAAGTGGATTACAGTGCTGATTTTACTATTTTAGGATATGCGAGAATGGTGCCTTGTAGGTAGGTGTTCTGAGGTTAAGGCCAACAAACCAATAACAATAATCCTCCAGTTCGCTCGTTTCACAGTAACAAATACACACGTTTGTTTTTCTGTCATGGTGAGATTGAGTGAGAATTTTCATGGTGTTTTTTTTTTTTTATCCCATACTCCTAAAAGTAAAACCCCACTGTGGCTTTTTGCATTTAACATTTTCATGAATATGTTATATGTATGTAGGGATATGCCGGTATCAAATTTTCATGTTGCGATTAATACAACCATTCAACTGAGACTGCGCTACTGTCAGTCACGGAAGCCTTGCGGATTGCATAAGCTGATTCCAAATCATCAGTTCTTATTCTGCTGGATCAATCTGCTGCTTTTGACACAGTCAATCATCAGATTCTCCTGTCTGCCCTCTCATCACTGGGCATCACAGGGATTCCACTTTGCTGGTTTGAAT
>NW_015658750.1:64676-71473 GCF_001515625.1 Sinocyclocheilus rhinocerous | reverse complement strand
ATCGTGCATATTCATTACCGTGATATATCGCATTACCGAATACCGGCACAAGTCTATATGTATGTTAATTTAGCTGTTTTCCTTATGGGCACTACTGGCTGCTCTCAACAATGCAGGTGGTTTCAGGTTTTACTTTGCCATTTTAGTCCTTCCAGTGTTGGAAAAACCCACAGGCCCTTGTCATCTCTAGGCTGGACTACTGCAATGCTCTTCTGGCTGGACTTCCATCAAGCACAATCAAACCTCTACAAATGATCAGAAATCAGAATGCAGCGGCACGACTGGTCTTCAACGAGCCCAAAAAAGCCCCTGGCTGGTGGAACGATCTTCCCACCCCTATCCGGAATGCTGAATCCCTGACAATTTTCAAGCGACAGCTAAAAACTCATCTCTTTCGACTCTACTTGACTTCATCCTAAATTTAAAAAAAAAAAACTTTGTCTTTCTCTTTATTTATTTCTTCCCTTTCCAGCTTGTACTTATTTGAACAATATCTAAAACTTGGTATTACAAGCACTTCCTGTGTCTGTTTGCCTCTTTAAGAAGAATCGCTTTATGTATTCCCCAATTGTAAGTCGCTTTGGATAAAAGCGTCTGCAAAATGAATAAATGTAAATGTAAATGTAAATTGGTTGTTGTTCAGGTGCCGTGATTGAAAACCTTAGAAAGATTTCTTAGTCATTATCCTTGTGAACAGCTATATAAAGTACCTGAGTCTGATCTTTGGAGAAAATAATGTTCTCTACAAAGTTCAGAGGCATAGGTTTGCTGTTTGGAAATGATTTAATTGTTTGTCTTTTCAGTCATGAACATGTCTTCTTTTTTAATCAGCACTGAAAGCCATTGAGTTTGAGATGCTAGTAAATGAAACATTGGCCGATACAAGGATTCTGAGAACTCAGAAGCTCAAGTGTACATAAATAGTGTACACTATGACTATGTTTCTTAACACACTTAAACACATTTTTATAATAGCGCCATATTAAGTTTTACTTTAAAGTACATTTTAAATAGTTGTTTGTCATGCTTTAAAGAAAATACACTTATTTTGATGTGTTGACTAATATACTGAAGCACATGTAAAGTGCTTGATTGTAATTTGAATGAGTGTTTTTCGATATTAAATTTATATTTCATAACAGTATATTACAATATATTTTAAATGCACTAAATTGCATGTCCAAAACATTACATTTCATTTCACACTGAAGAATAATACCTGATTTACTCTAAGGAATACAGAAACTTTCTTTGGAAGTTCATAGAGAAATCATAGAGAAATAACTAGATTTTTATATTATCTGCATGAGTAACATGAATGGTTTTTGCATGTGCAACATTTGCTGCTCATGTGCAAGGCTGGAGGTTTTAGCATGTTGCTAGGGTGTTCTTGGGCTTACTGGCTAAAAAAGTTAAGAGTCCTCCACCAAGTCTCTATGATATTCATAGATTTTCCAAAATCATCAGTCACAGCATTTATAAAAGCAACATCACACCTCTTCTCAACAACCTGCATGATTTGGGGCATCATTCTTGTTTGTAGCACAATCGCTCCAGGACGAGTTCAATACTTAGCGTTAGTGGTTTTGAAAATCACTTTATTTTTACAACAGAATCGACATTGTAATCTGCCTCAACAACTGTTTTAGCCTGAGCTTTGTTTTCATGTTAAAACAGTCGTGTAGGCGTATTACAGTGTTCTATTGTAAATGTGTTCGCAAAATGATGCTCAAGCTAACAAAAGCAATGAATCATATGAACATTCATTTCCATTTTTTGTGGAGTTTTTTTGGCTAGGCATGCTTTTCATAGCTGAAGTTATTTCAGCATGAAGCAATCATACATGTGCCTGCTTGTCCACTACATAGTCAGAGATCTGTAAAGACGCAGCATGATATAGTTGACAAAAGTGAATGATTGAAGATTATAAATCAAAGCTCTTTTCCAAAACCTAGTGTGCTGCCTACATAGGAAACATTTTAAGCACCATAATCACACTCATGAAGCAAAAGGCTGTTCCAAAAAATAGAATACCTTCTTTTGTTCTTTTCGCCAAAAGTTTGCCTTTCGCCAAAAGTTTGCCTATAATGCTCTATGAACACTCAGTAGTGTTTTTGAAAAATGGAACTGAGGGGTAGAATAAATAAAGTAAATAAAAGTGGTCCCAGTATAGAACCTTGTGGGACGCCACTTTTAAAATTTGCAGAGGATAACACATAATTCTCACTGATAATGTTCTTTCATGTAAAACTGAGATAAACCACCTTAAGAATGGCATGATCAATTTTATCGAAAGCTGCACTAAGATCCAATCAAAACAGACCTACGCAGACCTATGCCTGCCCACTATTGGTCAAACTACTTAGGAACACTATAGGAAAACAAATCCAAAACCCAGACATTTTGGGCAATTTAGAAATCCCAGCCTGGACATGTCCAGAAAAAAAGAGGATGTATGGTCACCTTATCCATTATGGTGGATAAAGTCTAACTCATCTAATAACATCAATACAAATTGTTCAATCTTACTAAAATGTATTTTATTTTGCTCAATGTTTATGTGAAATCAAGTGATACTTTTGTGACAGAGTAGCTACCTATATAGAGTTTTGCAAACCAGTTACTTTATGTGGAATGCTGCCTTTGAAGACAGCAGACAGTAAGTCAGCTCAGTTGGTTTTGGAACAAAGCCATTGAGTCTCATTTGTGGCATATCAGACTTGGTGTTGATAGAAATGACATGGTAGAGGTGATTGAGTCAGCGGTAGTCCGTGAGTATTGCTGCTGACATGGGCAAAGAAGCAGTGACATTAATCTGAACCTCGATGAAGTGACAGCATATGGGGTGCGATGTGACAGGGGTGTGTGGCACTGGCACTCTCAGACATTTCCTACCGCCTTCCTCACTGGCATACAACTGCGCCAACATGCTGGTTCTTGACATTGGTATTTCTAAACCCTCTGTGAGCTTCTAATCAGATCATAGGCCCCTAACAGTCATGTCTCAGTGGGAAAGAGGTGCTCTGGGAACTGCACTTGTTCTCTTACCCCAGTTAAATGCGGTAAAAGGTTATAGTGGGACAGCGTTTTGGGGTCACACTGTCTGGCTGGCTGTTATTGTCTGCATTCTAATATATCTTATTGAACTACAATATTTCATACGTTTACAATATGTTAAAGCCCCCCCCCCAAAAAAGTTTTACTTTTCTAAAAACTGACATCAAAAATACCTCTTGTCTTTCTGGTACAGTTAATTATTTTTCACAATCTAATCAATTCCTGATAGATAAAATCTAATTATAAAGTCCCACCCTAAAATTTGTCCTGTGTTTTTTTTACTGAAAAATGTCACATCAACAGTGTTAATGTTGACACAAAAAAAAGGTTTGTGTGCAGGTTACTGCATGTACATAGTAATATCTTGTATGGAAGCCTGTTTTAATTCCTGTTTTGCGGAATTAAAAACAAAAAACAATTGCAACTGATTTCACAATTCCTTTTTTATCTCTGAATTCTGAGTTTACTATTCTGTTATTTTTGTTTCTGCTAAAAAATAAAAAAACATAATTGTGAATTTGTGACTTTTTTATTTCATTTAAATCATAATTATATCTTACAATTCAGACTTTTCATCTCAAAATGTGCAATTCTGCGTTTAAATAAAAGGTAATATTGTGAGATACTCCTAAAATAAATGGAAACATCAGCTAGAGAGATTCGCAGGTTCACTGGCTGAGCACCAGCCTAATTTCACTGGGAAAGAGGTATCAGTGCACATGTAAAACTTATTGCATATTTGTCCGTGTATAAATGTCAGATCTCAGTCCGTTTGACTGCTGCTGTGGTATTAAATATTCCACTAATGAATTTGCTCAGGTTTGAGTCACTAAGCCCAGATCACACAAAAATGTCATGACTGTAATTACACACGTGTGTCCATCTACTCTCCCAGCGCTCTTCAGAGGGGCATGAGAGCAGCCCTGCATTGTGTGCTTTAGTCAGAGAGGTTTGTTTTCACTTTCATGACAGTCAGTGATCACGTTTTGCAAAATGCCAGTATAAAAGCGAGCCCTTAAATTCAAATAGTCAACGGTCGTTTTGTGGCACTTGTAAATTATGAGTGAATGCTCGATGTGTTGCTGCTTTGTTCACTTAAGAGACATTCATAGTCACCTCTGTAATTACATTTTCTATTGAATTTAAACAGTATTCAACAATGAAAACTGCTGGGAGTAAAAACCGGCGCTTAAATGGCAATATTGACTAATTATTGGAGCACAGTTACTGAGACCTCTTCATATTATTGGTCACGTTTCATATTATTGTTCATGTTATAGCTGTTGTTATTATTATTGCTATTACTTAACTAGCATTACATTTGCTTGAATAGCTACTGCTACTAAACAAAATAGCTTTTGTCATTCATGTAAACCATCAAACTAAAAATGAAATAAATTGAAATTTAGATTTAGATTTAAATCCTAGCTTGACTTTAGAGGTTACGAAGATGTACGTGCTGACAGATGTTGTGTGAATGAACAGCTGAAGTGTAAATAAAACCCTGTGGGCTGCTAGCATAAAGCTAACAGCGTGATTTGTCTTTGTAAAGTATCTCATTACTTACGGCCTCTGAGCCACTAGTCATTATTTTGCACTTTTCCCGCCAAATTTTATGTGTGGTCTTTGAGTTTGTTTAATAAGCTAAAACTGCATAAGTGCCAGTTACTTTTTTTTAGCATTGCTGGCATAAATTGGTTTAAAGATCTGATATGAGAGCTGGCTAAAGTTGCAGCTTTAGGTAGGACTGAAGATATCCCTTTGTACATTTTTACTCAGTCTTGTTACGCGAGATTAGCCTAATAGGACTCAAGTGCTATTCCTGAGCAATATTCCCCAACTTCCTACTAACAACATTCCAGCATGTGCTTGAGGCGAGGTCTCAGGTGTTGAAACTGTCACACAGTGTTAGCGCTGTCTGAGGCAACAGTGGGGGGAGTGAATTTTTAAAGTGCCTCTGGTGCACATAAACTTTCCTGACCCATTGGATGAATTTTACCTTGCTTAAGCAGCTCGTAGCAAAATGGATTTGTGGTTTGTTGCTTCACACGTCAAAGACAAATGTCTGGCTATGGCAGAATATTGCAGTTCTGCCTGATTGTCTTTTAAGCAAGCTACACTTCAAAAAAAAAAAAAAGATATTTTGGACCACCAGATTATATTTATAGTTTGGTTCAAACAAAAGTTAAAAGTTGTTTTATATTAATCACAAATATTTATTTTCCTAAAAACAAACATTAATTCTGATACAAAGTATTATTATTATAAGGACTATCATATTTTCTTTAGACACATCCAAAAATATTATAATGTATTTCTTTTTTATTCATTTATTTTTTAAGGGATAGTTCACCCAAAAATGAAAATTCTATCATCATTTAATATGAAAGTAGAATTTTCAAATTCAAAATTTTTACGTATTTATAAAATGCTAATATATATTGTTAGTGTTGAATTAGTGTTTCATTTAGTTTATTTAATATAAATAAAGGTGAGAATATTCTATTTGAAAGATCTTAATGTTTATTGTGATGTCTTTATTAAAATATGCATAATCTTGTCTGTTGTGTACTAAAAAAATAAGCAAGCCTGCATATGTTCTACACATCAACAATAGAAAATACTATTTAAACTACTGTCTCTTTTCATTTTTTTTCCCCCAAATAGTAAGTGTTATTTGCTTTCAGACAAAATTAACAAACGAGGTTTAAACAATGGTTTTTGATTAGACGACTATAAAAATGCACTTTATTTTAGTTTGGTTAATAAAAATACTGGCAGGACGACCTACTGTCCATACAGTAATTCTCTGTCTGTGTGTCTGAGTTTAGCAGTTGACCTCCTCTCATTGGAACAGTTTTGACTGGACTACATACACAGACCCAACTAATCATTCTGATGGATTTCTGCAGGACGACAAGAACATTAGATTTAAGCTGAAGTGCCGCATAATGCCTTTCTGTGATCTATTGGAGGCTTTAGTAGGAGGAGAGCATGGTGTGAGGCGGCCAGTATGATGGGAAAAAATGCAAAATTTAAGTAAACATTTATTCACTGAAAATTTTTAAATATAGAACATGGTGGACACAATTTTATTTTGGTAAAATTACCTCTAGTGAAATGACTGCTGGCATTTGGCTTTTTCCAAATGTAAGGTCATCTGGAAGATTGAAATAGTCAAATTCTCAGCAGACCAGTGAGTTTTGTGATTCTTAAACAAGATTACTGTCATAGGCGGAGCGTGTGTAAGGCTGGGGAAGGCTTAGCCTTTCCCTGGCCACAGCGAGTTGGGGCAAAAAGGTCCGGAGGGAGTTCAGCTTCCTGACAGCGCCCGATATGCAAACTGGAAGGGGTCCAGGGAGGGGGGGAGGACAGACTCGATGTGGTGCATGACTAGCCGTTCAAAGCACTTCATGAGATTAGGAGTAAGTGCAACTGGACGGTAGTCATTGAAGCAGGATGGAGACAAATTCTTCGGGACTGGAGTGATGGTGGTATCTTTGAAGCATGTGGGGACAACAGCCTGACTTAGTGAGATGTTGAAAATGTCTGTGAAGACATCGGTGAGTTCCACTGCACAGTCTCTCAGTACACGCCCAGGAATGTTGTCAGGACCCGGAGCTTTGCGTGCATTGATCCTGCTGAAGGATCTCCTCACGCTGTCTGGGGACAGCGTCATCACCTGGTCGCCAGGAGGAGGTGGAGTCTTCTGTGCAGTGATGCTGTTTTGTGCCTCAAAG
>NW_015658750.1:58014-63408 GCF_001515625.1 Sinocyclocheilus rhinocerous | reverse complement strand
CTGGTTGGCCCGGTTGGCCCGGACAGTGATGGTCTTTGTGACTGTTACATCATCAATGCACTTGGTGATGTCAGTCTCTGAGCCTCTCTGATGCCGCGGGATAGGTTGGCCCTAGCTGTCTTCAGGCCCACCTCATCTCCAGCTCTGAAGGCAGCGTTCCGCGTCTTCAGGAGTCTGTAGACCTCTCCTGTTAGCCACGGCTTCTGGTTGGCCCGGACAGTGATGGTTTTTGTGACCGTTATATCATCAGTGCACTTGGTGATGTAGGCAGTGACAGTCTCTGTGTACTCCTGAAGGTCTGTGGTGTTTTTGTATGTGGCAGCCTGCTTAAACATGTTCCAGTCAGTGGTGTTAAAACAGTCTTGAAGAGCCTCTGACGAGCCTTCCGGCACAGCCAAGATGAGAAAAGCATCTGGGTGGGCTGTCTGCTGCTCACTAATGTGCTGTTACAGTTCATTCAGTGCCTCACTCCTGTTGTTGTTGTTGGAGCTGGGAGGGATGTATACAGCAACGAGCAGTATGGCTGTATATTCCCTCGGAAAATAGAAGGGCCGGCACTTAATAATCATAAACTCCACCCAGGGTGAGCAGTGTTTGCAAACCGCAACAGCATCGCGGCACCACGCATCATTGATGTAAACACAAAGCCCGCCGCCGCGGGTCTTACCTCCCTCGACGAGAACTCTGTCCGTGTAGTAGTCGGATGAAGTCCAGTTTATTATCCAAAAAGCGTACGTTAGCCAGTACGATGGTGGGGATAGCTGGCTTGTGTGGGTTAGCCGCTAGCCTAGCCCGGATTCCTCTGCGCTTCCCCCTCTTCTGCTTCCTCTCGCGCCGCTTGTGGCGCCTCCGCTGTGGGCGAGGTGCAGCAGTGGGGGTCGGTGATGGTGTAGGCCTCTGGAGCAGACCGAGGTCCCGCAGCTCTTCGGCTTGCGCGGAGTTTAGCTCTAAAAATGTGGTTCTACCAACATCGAGCAGAAACTCATGACTGTATGCACGCTTAGAGACAGATAGACGTGATGAATACGTACAAAAACACTGCGACTCACAAGACAAAAAACACGAAAACACCGTTCTGTCGGGAGAGAGAGAAGCCGCAGCGTGTGCACGCGCCGCCATCTTGGGAACCTATTTTTTTATTAAATTGTAATCACGTTAAATACAAATTCAGTCCCATTAAACATATTTTATTAGCCTACATGACACCCATGTCTGGGACATTAAACATAAAATTTCTCAAGAGCAATTTTTGAAGGGACACAAATAATACAGTTAAAATTGTAATTGTAATGATATGTATACACAGAAGAAAGCCTTACTACTATTAGTGCAGCACGGAGACCGTGCCAAATTAGACAACTTCAAGCTATTGTGGTCGCGCTGCGACAGCGCTCGTGTCCATTGTAGACAGTACTATCCGTCACAGTGTTGCCAAGTCTGCGGTTTTCCCGTGGAATTGGGCTACTTTATCACTGCTGCCGCTGGTTGTTTTTCATGTCCGCGGGTTGAAGTGACCCCAATAACATGTATTTTAGCCCCTGGAACACAAATTTTACCAGGGGACCCCATCGAAACGCAGACAGTTTGGGCTAGTTTTGAGTAGCAATTGGGTGGGTTTTGTTATGAAAACCAGGCAGCCCTTTCCCTCAAGCAGGTAATGCTAATATTGCTAACATAGCGGACTCATCGAAAAATACATTGGCATCATCTGTATTAAAGAGAAAATAATCACTTCATCTGATGTTTAAGTGAATAAAATAGCCTTGACAGCCTTACTTACCGGAGTTCCACAACTATTGGCTTTGTTCTCTCTCACCGGACATGTGTGTGTGTAGGTGATGTAAACGAGGAAAGCAGGCATTTGGACCAAAGCACTGCGAGTGAGGCAAGGGAGGGGAGACTCAAAATGTTTCTAAACTTAAAACGCATTTTTACCCCGTTTGTGTTGTTTTACTACTTACACAATTATTTAAAGTATAAAACATTGTTTTTTAGAATGCACAGCGTGGTTTTTAATCATATTTTTAGGGGGAACAACCCTCAAGTAGAGGGGTCCTGTCCCCCCCTGGATTTCCGCCTATGCATGTAAATGATTGATAAATGTAAGATCATTGGAATGTAAGCATTGTGACAGGCCAGTGGATCTTCAAAATTCATTCAGAAAACCTAATGTGACCTGATAAAAAATGATAGAAAAAATAAATTATTTGGTAAAAAGTCTAGATAGATAGATAGATAGATAGATCAGCAGTCTTTCTACTTTCAAATTTCATGTTTAATTCAATGTTACTTGCAATTTCTTTGTAATTATTTGTGAAATTTACTAGCAATTTCTAAGTGAGAGCTGTTTCAAAGCCATTTTTCCAGTGAATTTTATTTCTTTGTAAAACATACTCCAATAATCATTGTTTTATTTACAATTTTTAACAATTGATTAACAATCACGAATGCACAAAACTCTGAAACCTTTAATGAAGTCTTTTGTAAAGTTTATAAAGCCCTGCAACAGTGTCAGTCATCAGATCACCATCCTGTACTCATCTGGCTTCAAGTCAGAATGAAACAGCATTTTACTTCCATAATGTTTAGTGATGATGAAAAAAATCTAAATAAATTGTTGCAAAACATTCTGTGAGCAAAGGTGGTTTAAATTGTGTATTTCTAGAGGGCGTCAGGCAGTAGCAGAGTAACATTGAGATGATTCCGAATATTAATGGTTACATTTTGATGAAAGACTTTTTTTAAACATTGTCAAATTGATGTAATTTTTTTAATATATTATTTCTAGAGCAACCGGCTGGTGTTGCTATTTGTTAGTCTTTTGTATTCATCCAAAATAAGCTGAATGAATTTGAAAGTTTATTTAAGCGCCTGTCCCAGCCTGTCCAGAGACTGGAACAGAATGAAATTTGAAACGTTTTAGCCAAAAATGTTTCCATGGTAAAGGTGTTTTTTGCAGAAACGTTTCAGATTTCTTTCTGTTCTCCGACTACGGCTGAAATAGGGGTGGAATGTGGATCGATAACCAGGTGAGTAACTGTTACTACATTTTGGGATGCCAACACGCGGATGCCTAGTGAGTTACCTTGCTGTTATTCTTATAAAACAGCATTTTTTTTCTCTGTAAATTCTGAAAACAGATCAATCCAGAATGAATGTTTAATGGCAAATATGTTGAAGATTAAGCTGTCAGTTAGAGTAGTATGGTAGTATATTATTCCGAATTCATCCCATTTTTAAACCGAGTTTGTTGCAATGCATTCTGGGATTGCATCCTACAAGTTATCTTGGCTATGATGCATTAAATGGGGCAGTCGTGGCCCAATGGTTATAGAGTTGGTCTTGTAACCCAAAGGTTGCTGGTTCACGTCTCGGTATTGGCAGGGATTGTCGTTGGGGGGAGTGAATGACCAACACTCTCTTCCACCCTCAATACCACGACTGAGGTGAGACCCTTGAGCAAGGCACTGAACCCCCAACTGCTCGCAGCAAAAATGGCTGCACCCTGCTCCAGTGTGTGTGTGTGCACTTTGATGGGTTAAATGCAGAGCACAAATTCTGAGTATGGGACACCATACTTGGCTACACAGCACGTCACTTTTCACTTTCACTTAAAGGGTTAATTCACCCCCAAAAAGGGAAATTGTCATCATTTACTCACCCTAATGTCATTTCAAACCTGTATGACTTTCTTTTTCTGTAGAACATAAAATAAATTTTGAGAACTGTTTTTATGTCCATACAATGGAAGTCAATGGTCATCAAAACTGGTTACCAGCATTTTTAAGTATATCTTCTTTTATGTTCCGCAGAAGCAAGAAAGTCCTACAGGTTTGGAACAACATGAGGGGTGAGAAATGATGACAAAAAGTTCATTTTTGAATGAGCTATCCTTTTTATATGCAACCTATTTAGGCCTCTTTTTAAGATTTAGAACAGGATTTAGTCTGTATCTGTACTGTGATCATATCTGTTACCATCATGTTCTGTTCTAACATCTCTCTCTAAACCATGTGAGTAAATTGAGCTGGATGTGGTGTAAGGGTTAGTGTATCCTGCTGTCCACAACTATCTGCTTCATCACGCAAGCAAGAGCTCAGAGCAAAGACAGCGACGTGGTCAACAGTCTGTGACCTTCCTTTGCTCAGAGGCTTTGCAGAAAAGTGGGATAATGAGCGTGTTGTTTTTATACTGTAGATCAGTAGTCCAGGTCTTAATTGCACTGCAAACATTCTTTGTTCTTGTATGCTATCCTGATTGCCCACAATCAGCAAACAGTGAAATGAGCTTAGGGAGCCAATGAGGCTCACACTGCTTGCATTATTACTCAACATGATGTTTGCAGCTTTAATCAGCAGAAAAAAACTCCATCAGTGGTGTTTCAGTTCCTGGTCTTGTTTTAGGAGTAGGGGTGGGGAATATGACCTAAATATCATGTTACAATGAAAACTGTATATATTCATCACTTGAAATGTAGCCAGAAAATATTTTATGCATTACATAACCATGCAGTAATGCCTTTTTTTATAGTTCTTCTTTGATTATTTTCTATTTATTACTTTTTTAATTTGTAATTTAAAGCAACTGTATGTTGTTTAGCAACAGTATGTGAATTTTTTGCGACTTTAGAGCCGCCTACAGTTAAGTGAGTGGAACTGACTGTTGTAAATATATCAAATTACAGTATATATCTGATTTTCATACATGCTCCCCAAACTTGCTTTCAAAAAAGACGTTTGAGGGAAGAGAGGGCAAGAAACTGAAGCCATTCGCCTTATTAAAAGTCAGTGTAACATCAGAATGATTTTGAAACTGATATTTCAAGGAAAAAATCAAATAAAATCAAATAAATAATTTTAAAAATTGCAATGATTTTCCAAAACAAATTATATGTCTGACATGTGTGGAAACAATTGCTTCTGTGACATGAGACTTGAGTTATAAACAAAAGACTTAAAACAGAAGCACTTGATTTCTGTATTAAAGCTCTAAGTAACAATGTGTCAAAATTAAGTCACATTTATTATAATCAATGAAGCTGTCTGCTGTCTTTTTGAAAGATATTAATAGGAACATTTTAATTCAGATAGAGCCCATTTAGTTAACAGTGACATTAAAAAATGGCGTTTAAAAATGTGAAAAACTTTCTTCCATCAAACAATTCTGGGAAAAAATTTGATGGATGAAGTTTTAACATTATTATTAGTAGTATTAGTATTAGTAATGTTTCATGAGCAGCATATTAATATGATTCCTGAAAGATCATGTGACACTGAAGATGGAGTACTGATGTTTAAAAATTCAGCTTTGCATCACAGGAATAAATTACAATTTAATATATATATATATATATATATATATATATATATTAAATTGTAATTTATTCCTGTGATG
>NW_015658750.1:53630-55710 GCF_001515625.1 Sinocyclocheilus rhinocerous | reverse complement strand
GCTCAACTGAACAAAATGTGTCGCTCCAGCTCGGGACCATCGCTGCGGTGACGTCACTGTTTGGGGTCCCCAGACGGGGCCACTCTTTCCTCCATAAGCGCAATGATGGCAGAGAGCGGAGCTTGTACAGGTGCATCTCAATAAATTAGAATGTCGTGGAAACGTTCATTTATTTCAGTAATTCAACTCAAATTGTGAAACTTGTGTATTAAATAAATTCAATGCACACAGATTGAAGTAGTTTAAGTCTTTGGTTCTTTTAATTGTGATGATTTTGGCTCACATTTAACAAAAACCCACCAATTCACTATCTCAACAAATTAGAATATGGTGACATGCCAATCAGCTAATCAACTCAAAACACCTGCAAAGGTTTCCTGAGCCTTCAAAATGGTCTCTCAGTTTGGTTCACTAGGCTACACAATCATGGGGGAGACTGCTGATCTGACAGTTGTCCAGAAGACCATCATTGACACCCTTCACAAGGAGGGTGAGCCACAAACATTCATTGCCAAAGAATCTGGCTGTTCACAGAGTGCTGTATCTAAGCATGTTAACAGAAAGTTGAGTGGAAGGAAAAGGTGTGGAAGAAAAAGATGCACAACCAACCGATAGAACCGCAGCCTTATGAGGATTGTCAAGCAAAATCGATTCAAGAATTTGAGTGAACTTCACAAGGAATGGACTGAGGCTGGGGTCAAGGCATCAAGAGCCACCACACACAGACGTGTCAAGGAATTTGGCTACAGTTGTCGTATTCCTCTTGTTAAGCCACTCCTGAACCACAGACAACGTCATCATCATCATCATCATCATCATAACGTTCAGCTTTATTTGAGGGTACTCTTTGCATTTGCTGTTTGATAATGTGTTGATCTCTTTGACACTCTGTCTGTTTCCATCTGTGCTTTAGGCTGTGTGGTGATAGCTGAAGCCTTCCTATGAGGTGAGCATATCTGTTTGGACCTCCGGCTCCCCTCCCAGTGCCAGCAGCAGCAGGACTAAGGGATGTCACAAGTATTTCTCCTTCTGACCCTGCTCAGTTTCTCCTCCTGCATCCAGGTCCGAGCTTATTCCCCTTCCTCTCTTTTTCTCTCACTCTCTCTTAAGGTGACCAGATGACCGTGAAATATTGTTCCATCATCTGTGCAGTTACACACGAGCTCATGTTTGCTACGTACCTCTCAATTTTCTGAAGAGAAAGCAGCAGTTGTGATTCTTTATATAATACTTGTGTAATGTTTCTATCAGTTCAAAACATTAATTTATAGCAATCCAACCAAAGCCAAAACTAATTATCGGGACAAATGGTGCTCTGTAACTCCAAGACATGGGCAATGGCTCGTATAATCAGGACTGTCCTGATTTTATCTGACAACCTACTGTCTCCCGAACAGGGGCCTGACTAGGCCCTGCTTTATATACTTTATACTTCAGCATACTTTTAAGAAGATTATTTATTATGGAAATAATATAATAAGTATATATATAATTTATAGTTTACAATATATGTAAGTTGGAACTAAATGTATTGTTACTGTATATGTAATTAAATGAAAATGTATTATAGTTTAAATTTATTTTAAATGTAAGTTTAGAGTGCTTTATTGACTCACTTAAGACTAAAGTACATCTTAAAATGTAATTTCATAATTACTTCTATTGTCTTTGAAATATGGTTAAAGTGTATTGACAAATGTGCTGACTAGCATAAATAAACTTAAATATACTTTAATGTAATTTCTACTGAAACTTGTATATCATCTTTTTAAATATATATGTAACTTTACTCAATTGTGAAGTTGCAATTTTGTACATTTAAAGTATATTAATATTTAAATGTGATATCAAACACACTGTTAAAATGATTATCAAGTACATTAAAAATGCTTGTTAGTCAAATTAACATCAACACATCGAAATAAATATACATAAGTGTAAAGATTATAAAAACATACTGATTTAAAATGTACTTTAAAGTAAAACATTTAATTTGATGTTATTACAAAGTGGACTTTTTAAAAGTGTGTTAATAATCAATTGTGTGTGTGTGTGTGTGTGTGTGTGTGTGTGTGTATAA
>NW_015658750.1:6331-52771 GCF_001515625.1 Sinocyclocheilus rhinocerous | reverse complement strand
GTATAATATATATATATATATATATATATATATATAATCTGCAAGTGCACTTCTTTTTCACAACGGTGCTTTTGGTTTAACCTTGAATGTTTTTTCTACTTTTTTTATTTGTGCACTGCATGCATTTCATTTTAAATAAATAAGTTTGAGTTTAGTTATCTAGCCAGATAAATATACAAATAAAGCTGAGAACAAATAAAAATGCCACACACGCACCGCTCAGCTCTTTTTTCGAGTTGGCTAAAAGTCGGAGCATTATGCAACTCACTGAAGATCAGATTAGGCATTAATTCAGCATATTCATGTGAGGAAATAAAAAGAAAGAAAAACATCACAGAGGATCATTACTGAAGCCCAGCTTGCAGAACTTCTGCAGTCGCTGAATTTTATGGTTAGATTTCAATACTCTGTCCACACCCAAAATAAGTAAACGCAACACACAAGCTTTGTTGATTGTGATGGGAGTGTTCACTAGAGTCCAGACCCTAAACTGAACTGTGTTCTCATACAATCTAACTAATGTCACCCAGAGCTCTTTACTTCATATTTGAATGCTGCTTGCATGGTGGTTTGCTGTTATGATACTTATATGGCTTTTTGTCACTATTTACTTCCATGGTATGGGAAAGACCAGCCTTGGCATTCTTCTAGCTAACTTATTTTGTGTTTTAAAGGGAAAAAAATGGAATTATAATACTTAATTCAATGTACCTTTTCATGTGGTCTCACTAATTGGCTCTTACAGGTGTCATCTGCTGCATCTCTCAAAACATTGATGGCAAGATGGATGATGTATCGAGATGAATGTTTTCGAAATATTACCAGAGAACCGCCGATGACAGGTGAGTTGTTCAACATCTTTCCACAAGTAATGGCTGGAGTCGCAGTGACGTTCACAGTCACAGTCTTGTGTAAGTTCAGATGGGGTCTTTCATTGACCCTATTGACAGCCATGATGAAAGTGCACAGTGCTGTTAAGGGATGTATGTTGGAAAACACTGCTGGAGACCTCTGATTAGGGGTCATGTCACATACTGATCCTGTCCAGCCCAGCAAAGCCTAGGAGACTTTAACATTAATGGTTGTTTTCTAGGTCTTGTGTGCAACAGAACATTTGATAAGTATGCCTGCTGGCCGGATGCACTGCCCAATACTACAGTGAGTGTGGCCTGCCCCTGGTACTTGCCCTGGCACAAGGAAGGTAAGACTACTGGAAATATTATTTTTGGACTATTAAGATTTATTTACATTGTGAAATTTACTGCAATCACGGTTTAAATGAATGGTTCACCCCAAAAAAGGAAAATTTGCTGAAAATGCATTTGATTTAGGATCATATTACTTGCTTACCAATGGTTCCTCTGCAGTGAATGGGTGCCGTCAGAATGAGAGTCCAAACAGCTGAGAAAAACATCACAATAATCCACAAGTAATCCACACCACACCACTCCAGTCCATTAATTAACATCTTCTGAAGTGAAAAGATGTGTTTGTAAGAAAAAAAAAAAGTTAATCTGTGCTTATTTCTCTCCTGATTCAGATGAGATGACTTTTTCATTGGAGAAAGTAATATTATGGATAGAGGTTAAAATGTCTTAATGATGGATTTGTTTCTTACAAACATGTAGCTTTTCACTTCACAAGACATTAATTGATGGACTGGAGTGGTGTGGATTACTTGTGGATTATTGTGATGTTTTTAACAGCTGTTTGGACTCTCATTCTGACGGCACCCATTCACTGCAGAGGATCCATTGGTGAGCAAGTGATGTAATGCCCAATTTCTCCAAATCTGTTCTGATGAAGAAACAAACTCATTTGCATCTTGGATGGGCTGAGGGAGAGGGAATTCTTAGCAAATGTTCATTTTTGGTTGAACTATTCCTTTAAGATTTATTTACATTTACAAGCCAGTCTGGGCCATTTTCCATTAACAGTTTACTTTTTGTTTGTCAGGTTACAAAAACAAAATGAAACTTAAAACTTATTTACACTTGATTAAGCTTGAAATATGAGCAGTTTCAACAGTCAAAAGACTGTCTAGTACCCCTTCCTTCTAATTCAAAAGATTAACAATTGTTTGTGTTATTTAACAGTTATTTATGGCTCAACATTTAATTAATCACAATTATACACATTGCCTCCATTAATTCACATTGCATGTTTCATATTCTTTTCATTTTTGGGTGAAATATTAGCTGGGCATGTAATGACAGGTTGCACAATATTTATGAGTACGAGTAAATGCATGTCCATAATTGTGTGAAAAAAATTTACTATATGTGGCTGCACTTTAAATAATGCACTTATTTTAGCTTAGCTAATTTAACACCATATGCAGTATTCTCTAATGCACATATGACTCTCTCTTATGCACCCTGTGTGACCACTCAATCTGTGTATGTGTTTGTGTGTCAGTCCGACATGGGTTTGTGTATCTGGAGTGTGATGCAGACGGACAGTATAGCAAACAGAAGAACGCCAGTGAATGTGTATCACGTGACCCCGCACAAATCAACATGGTATGTGAGAAACACTGCAACTCTTTTGAGGCTAGATGAATAGGTGATTGTTATATTAAATATCTGTTAGCTCTTAAAGGCAGAGTGAGTGATTTCTGGTAGCCAATGTTGATATTTGAAATCACCAAAACAAACACGCCTCTACCTTTTTTTTTTTTTTTTTTTTTTTATCAAACATACTGCTGAAATTATTTATCAAAATAGAATTTAACCTGTAAGCTCCTAATATAACAGTACAATAAGTATACTGAAATATTAATAGAACTACAGTGTGTTCAATGGATTGTACTGTTGTTTACCTTCATACCAATTGTTCAGCTGACAAAAAATCTTTCCGGAGACTTTCAGTGGACAAAAACTCCATAAAACAAAGTTGTGAGTTTTAAATAAAGATGTGACCTCGGACCTTTATACAGTTCATGCCAATGTAAAGACTGTAAGTCTATCCCTCACAGCCTCGGTTTCATCCACCTTAAATTCAGTATGGCGTTCACCTGTGCATTTGTGTCATTGTCTGAGCAGATGATTTGTATGTCTATGTGCAGCAACACTACGGACGGGTCCTCAGTCAGTTCCGGACTATGTACACCATTGGATATTCCCTGTCTCTTGGTGCGCTGGTGCTGGCGTTGGGCATCCTGGTATCCTTTAGGTAACATTCAAGCCAACTGGGAATTTATTCCTGCTGCTTACATTTTAATTTGAAAACGTGTTTAGCATCAGTTTCTGGATCTTTGGTTGTGGCAGTGGTTAAGGTGTTGGGCTTCTTTGTGTGAACAATGTAATGCTTTTTTATTTTTATTCATTGCACTCTGATCCCCACAGGAAGCTGCACTGCATGAGAAACAACATCCACATGAACTTGTTTGCCTCTTTCATCCTGCGAGCCTCTTCTATTCTCATCAAAGATGCCATGTTGGAAAGGCCTGATGACTTCCATGTTGGTCAAGACATCACCACTGAACTGGAGGTGGAGTGGCTGGTTAAAAACGAGGTGTAATAGCCTGCTGTCTTTCTTTGTTATTGTTGTTATTAAAAGATGATAATATACTGTACTAACATTCAAAAGTTTGGGGGCAGTAAGATGTTAAATGTTCACCAAGACTGCATTTATTTTAAATAGTAAAAATTGTAATATCGTGAAGTGTTCTTACAATTTAAAATAACTGTTTTCCATTTGAATATGTTAAAATGTATTCTATTTAATTTATTTATATGATGCAAAGCTGAATTTTCAGCATCATTACTCCAGTCTTCAGTGCCACATGATCCTAAATCATTCTGATATGCTGATTTGCTGCTCAAGACACATTTCTTATCAATGTTAAAACAGTTGCTGCTTAATATTTTTGTGGAAACTGTTAAATTTTTTTCAGGATTCGTTGATGAATAGAAAGTTCAGAAGAACAGCATTTATTGGAGATAGAAAATGTCCCTTTTTTATTGTCTTTTCATTAATTTAATGCATTATCGCTGAAGGAAAGTATAAATTTCTTTTTGAAAATAATCTTGCAAACCCCAAACTTTTGAAATGTGTTGTGTATCTAGATTCATACACATTTTTAATAATCCTATACCTATGTAATTATTTTCAAAAGAATATTCTGGGTTATTTACAATTGAATGTCTATGGGCAGCATGTTGTGTGAATTCTTCAATTAAGGGATTTTTCTGTTCCTGTTGGATGTGTTTTCAATAAGAAAAAAAGCATCATTCTACTTTTAAAGGTTAGATTTAATGTAATTTGTAAGAATCAGTGTCCGAATATTTATTGCTAATATATTAACAACTTTTGGCATTTACAACTTTTGTTCATGTTAAAAAATTAATTAGTATATATAAAAATTGTTAGTTTATGAGAACTATTTTGGTAACTAATTCATAATAATTAGCATATTCTGTACATTTATGACCAGATTCATTAAATAGGGCAAATTAGCGTGAGAGCACAATCCCATAATAGTTTTCGGATGATCTACTGACAATGCTTAGATTAATGACCATAGACACATCCAGATCAAATTAGCATCTGACACAGACATGTCAAGCACAACATGGGTTAAGACATGCATTCCTGGGTGTTAAATTATGCAAAACCAGTAAATTGACTACCACAAAACTCAGTATATGACATTGCATGATTGATTTAAATTCTCTCCTCCCATAAATTTAGTATCTTTTACAAATGCATATACAATAAGTTCAGCTGCAAAAATAACTGTCCACGCTTTTTTCATTTCTAATGTTTTACTGTCTTTAGTAAATCCTAGCAGTAGTTTTTTTTAAAGCCAAAAGAAGGTGTGCGTTTGCAAACATTACAAACATTTTACTGGAGTTTTCATGAGTCATTTAATTAAAAAAATAAAAATACTTTTCCTTTCTGCTTTTAAGCTCTTTCTATGCTAATATGCTGTACATAAACCTTACAGTGTATTGTAAATGACCAGGAATATTCTTTGAAATGCATGTTAATATAGATGTGGGTTAAATACCTATTTACTGTGCAAATCTGAATGGAGACGGCAGGTTAAAATTTAGCCGAAAGCTTTCAGTGACCCAAAAACTCTGCGTTTCAGACGGCGGTCGGCTGCAGAGTTGCAATGGTGATGATGCAGTACAGCATACTAGCTAACAACTACTGGCTGCTGGTGGAGGGCATCTACCTGCACAGCCTTCTGGTCGTGACAGTCTTGACAGAGAGGAATTACTTCGGCATCTACCAGTGTATTGGCTGGGGTGAGAGGTTCAGAGCTTTTACGCAGTGAACTCATTAGCAGGGTTTAAGAGCTTCCTCATACATAGCGTGTCCAAACAGAGCGCGGCAGATGGTTTATGCCTCGTATCACAAGGACTCTCTCTTTCTCCCTCAGGTGCCCCTCTGATATTCGTGTTGCCATGGGTGATCGTGAAGTACTTGTATGAGAATGAAGAGTAAGTTCTAGAGCCATGTGGGATGAGTGTGTTTGCGACTGATGAAAGCCAGTGCTTGTGTGTTTTTTGCAGTTGTAGAGTTGGCCGACATCAGTACTCTGTCACTGTAGCGTTTGTTTTATAACAAGTCAAATACATAAATTATGAACACATGCTGCCCAGATACTATGTCAAATGCTGTGATGCTACACAGATTTTCAGCTTCTCTATGATAAATGACTATTTAGCATTTTATGTACCTGCAGCATCCACTCCAGTCTTACAAGTCTTGCTTGTAACAGCCAACGTATCACATTGACCTTGACCAGTGAGTTACACAGTGCATTGTAAAATCTCATAAATCTTACAATCATTCACTGTTATTGTTGGAAGGGTTTTCAAGATGTAAATTTATTTTAATGACCCTTTGTGGGTGCTGAGTTGACGTATTTAATAGTATCTATTTCATCCATATTCATCCAATCCAGTACATAATTCCCATAAGTTAGTCTGCTAAACATCAGATGTATTGTAAGTAGCACTCTAGTATTAAATCCTGTTGGTCCCTGTTGTACACGGAAGCAGCTCCGGGAGGATGACGTATGAGGTCAGCGTTGCGCATGCGCCGGTGCGTCTCGTGAAAACCAACGTTTGTTTACAGGATCAAAGGAAGCTAAATTTCCTTACTTTAGCAAAGGAAACCCAGTCTCCTCTTGGCTTATATCGAAATCCTCTTGACATTCTTCTTTACAAATCCTCGTTTTGTACTTCTAATTAGTGACCGTTGTTTTGCTTTGATCTCTCCCCTGTGCTTCTGCGTTCGTCACTTCGCAGTGTGACCTCATACATCATCCGCCCGGAGCTGCTTCTGTGTACAACTGTTGGCGCAAGCTAGATTAAAGTGATTATTACGTTTTGAATATGAATATTTTTCTTACAAAAATGCATCGATTCGCTACAGGAGGACTTTGTTCAACCCCCGGAGCCGTGTGTGACACTTTGTTTTATGGATGGGCGCTTTTTATGTAATTTCTTTTGGACTGAAGCACTGCAACACCCGCTGACTGCAACGATAGAGCTTGGAATAGCCAGGACAATTTTTAATATAACTCTGGATTCGTCTGAAAGAAGAAAGTCATATACACCTAGGATGCCTCGGGGGAGAGTAAAGCACAGCCTAAATTTCATTTTTGGGTGAACTAACCCTTTAAATGTAAAATGTATTTTCCATATGGTAATAGTTAAACATTACATTTTCTATATATTTTCTGTTAGAGCTGGATGATAAAGCTAAAAATAATATTTTGATATTTTTCTGCTTCAACCATCCTTTCGGTCAAATAGCCATATTTTTGCCTGCATATATGTGTACTAACATATTTTAAAACATAAAAAGTCACATTGGCACAACATTTATTATGTGATGAAGCAACTCAATCAATTGAATTCAATCAACTGAATCAATTCAATTAAATCTATTTACTGATTCATGGAAATGAATTGAACTTCTGATGTTGTGAAATGTCTCTCCTTAATGAGGGACACTCTCATGAAAACATTTTAGTCTTGTGAGTCACAAAACTAGTATAATAACAGTCTTTAGGACTTAATGGACAAATAAAAAAAGATTAACAAGATTGCAAATATTGTAATTAATAATAATTGCTTATTTTTTAGCATCAGCCAAGTGACTGTAAATATATTAAGAGTGTTCAGTATAAATCGTCTGTGAAAATGGAGTATGTTTAATTTTATTGAATGTGCACTTGTAGTGTGCTTCAGATCTTAAAAGTATATACTTTAGCCATATTTCAAAAACATGAGAAGTTATGAAATTGCATATAAAGATGTACTTAAGTCCTACTGAAGTGGGTCAAAAACACTCTAAAGTTGTCTAATTGTATAAAATATAACTTTAAGCTGTAATACATTTTTATTTAATTGCAATTAACATGTAGCTGAGTGTCCCAAAAACATGACATTCAATTCACCCTTAAAGTAATAGTTCACCCAAAAAATTCCAAAACTGTATGAGTTTCATTCTTCTGTTGTACACAAAATTTTGAAGAATGTTGGCAACCAAATAGCTGATGGTAGCCATTGACTTCCATAGTATTATTTTTTTTCAATGGCTACCGTCAGCTGTTTGGTTACCCACATTCTTGAAAATATCTTCTTCTGTGTTCAACAGAAGAAAGAAACTCATACAGGGTTGGAACAAATTAAAGGTGAGTAAATTATGAAAAAAAATACATTTTTGGGTAAACTATCCCTTTAAGTGTTTTATTTCCATAATAAATTCTGTTTTTATAAATAAGTGTACTTCTGTAGCCCAGCCCCTTTTTTTATAGCTCACCAGCAGGCACAGAGACTGACATAAATCATGTAGTTTGTATATCTGTGACTGCACTTTAATGTGTCATGGCCTGCTAGGGGTTGAGGACAGATTCATACTCTCCCGCACTCATCACCCCATCCATCCATCTGAACTTACCCGTCCTGAGCAGATAAAAGAATCACTCCTTCCTGTTGATAAATTGAGCATTATCCCCATTCAGGCAGCATGTCATCTGTCATGTGTCTGTGAGGCTATTTGTCGCTGGGTTTTTTCCACGCTATCACTCCAGATACTGAGATAATGCTGCATGTTCAGTGTGCAGGTTTTCTGTATGCATTGAAATACTACTGTGTAGTCAAAATGTGCAGTATGCAACAGAACGGCACACTGTAATGCACTTAATTTTACCTTCCATTTCAAGTGTGATTAATGAACCGCAATTAATATAGCCAGAATTTTAAACATCTAGTTCGTTGTGCATTATTTAATCGAACTGCAAGAAAAAATTTTATACACGAAATTGGAGTTTAAAAAATAATAAAATAAAATAAAAAAATCATAATAAGAAACATAAGATGTTCTTAATGATGTACTGAATTTAAACAAATATGCATTATGAAGTTGTGTGTCATGTGGCAACAAATTAGCATATTGTTTTGCATAATGTACTGTTTTTACAGTTTTTTTTATATTAGGCAGTATACACAGTGTATGTAGAGCATCAGTAAAAAAAAAAAGTAAGCTAGCATTCCTTTATTAACATTATTCTGAACAGTATTACAGTATTCTCTACTAGTATTCTCCTAATTCTTTTAAGTGATGTTGAATGTGCTGTGATTCTGGCTACATGGTATTTTACAGTGTCCTTGTTACATGTTACATCTCCTTACTATAGTAATAACAGTAAATTATGCATAATTGCAAGCAACTAACCCTAAACCAAACACTAATGAATAACCCTATAGTAAATACATGTTGTTAATTAATATTACTTAGAACTAAATTGTGCAATTGCACTGTAACAATGACATCTTAAATCTTAAACACATTTAGACTTTATTAACTCTGTAAAGCCTGAAATATGAAATCATTGTAAGAAAAAATTGATTTTTTTTCAGTTTATTGAACCTTTAGACAAAATATTGCAAATATCTGAAATAAAGTTTGCATATGTGATTTGTGTTAAGTAACATTTTATGCATCAGGTTTTTATGGCTCATATAGTATTATATAGAAAGAATATGGAGCTCAAACTTGAGGTTGAAAAACACCTCAATTTTATTCAGAGGCCAAAACTGAGCAAAAATATGCAATTTGCTACAGTTTTTGATATTTATATGGCCAAAAAGATAAATTCTGATAGCTTGTACTGTAAATCAATTAGATATTTATAACAGACTACTTAAATAAAATCAGTTGTCACTCTATACCTCACATAGATTCATATGTCTAAGATGAAATTTAAATGCTTCGTTTTATTATCACAGCTTTGTAGTTTTTATTGTTGAGGGCAAAAAAATGCAATGCAATACAATGATGATTGAGAGACATACAAGTTGCTTCAGTAAACGTTTGTCTGTATTGAGTATATTTAATGAACAAAAGTAGGCCATCTATTTGCTCATTTGCAGTGATGTATTTGATCTCTTGTTGTTGATCAGATGCTGGGTGCAGAATATTAACATGGAGTACTGGTGGATAATTCGTTCGCCAATCCTGCTGGCCGTGTTGGTGAGTGCGAGTCTCGTTTATGTACATATCTGCCCGAGTGTCCCATAGTCAGAGCACTGCTAATAACACTTTACCTCCACCCTTGAAGTCAACATGAATTCAAAATTGCTTTTTAGCCTTGATTATCTAGAATACTGGTGATTGGACAGGAAAGCAGAAGGAAAGAGGGGGAATGTTTCAGGCCCCACAAACACAATCAATCAATGCCCTATGAATCAAACAAGGCCATCATATATATATGAAAAAAAAATCATATTTTCATATTAGAATTTAACATAATCTGATTATGGTAAATTCTAATGTAGGCTCATCCTTCATATGTCTCCACAGTTGCAGCGACCCAGTGTTTAAATATAGAATTAAGTACTGAATAATATTAATTAACGACTTACTATAATATTTGGTTAGGTTCAAAATTAGTAAGAACATGCAACATGTAAAATAAGGACACTGTAAAATAACATGTTACCGAAATCTGTATTCAATAATTTCATGTAATATCAAAAATGTTTATTTTTAAAGTTATCCAAAACAACATGGTGGACATTTTGTGGCACTGTACAGCAAAATTAAAACCTGTTTTGATGGGTATGTGAATTGCTATACTTACAGTATAGAGAAATATGTCTAAACGGTAAGGTCCCATTCGTTAACACTTCACAATAAGATTCCATCAGTTAACATTAGTTAAAGCATAAATTAACATTATCTAATAATGAACAAAACATTTGTTACAGTATCTTTTTATATGTTAGTTACTAAAAATGCAGTTGTTCATTGTTAGTTCATGTTAGCTCAGGCCTTCCGCTCCTTGAGTTCTCTCCAGCGCTGGAAAGCTGATCCGATATTTACACGGGTCCTACTTCTTGCCTTATTGCCTTAAGCCTTCTTTTGTTTCCACAGACGTTTTCCTCTTTTGTTTTTTAATCCACCATCTCTATATTTCTGTCGCTCGGCTCGACTAATGTCCGTCCTGTCCACTGAACGCTCTCTCCTCCACATCATGAGTAGACACGCCCCTTATTGCTGATTGGCTACAAGTTTGTTTTGCTACTCGGCCCGAATCAGTTTTCTAAAGCGTTTTTGAAAAATCGCTTACCCCACCTTTAAATAATATTAACTGATCCAAATTCAGATTTGAATAATGTGTTAGTAAATGTTGAAATTAACAATACCTACGATTAATAAATGCTTTAGAAGTATTTTTCATTTCTAGTTCATGTTAACTTAACTAATGTTAACAAATCAAACCTAAAGTTTTACCAAAGATTCAATGTAATAAATCGGCATGCTTAGGCTATACTAAAAGAAATATAATTACACCACTAATGAAATTCGTTAATGCAATTTCCTGTTCTCTCATTCTAATTCAGCAACCTTGTGGCCATTTCAATTAAATTTCACATTCATGAAATGAATATTTTGGCCAACCTTTACACGCACACCATAGTAAGAATTTTGATAATACTGATATTGCTATGACCCAGACTTGACTGTATTTTTGCCATAATTGAAGGAATATGAAGAACACAGTAGGGTAAATGTTTTATGCTGTTTTATGCCCTGCAGTTTCCATCTTTGCTCATACCATCACACCCAATTGCCTTGCATTTGGCTAAGCATTAAGCAACATTCAAAATTGAAGTAATTTCCATTATGCACGAAGCACAGCTCCATATGATGTCGACTCTCAGTACATCAGGAAGCTGCCTATTACACAGAATATGTTTTAGGGTCTACAGCTATGATTTCAAAAAACTGCTTTCCCCCTCCTCCAGTGTCTTATTTCCACTTGATTGTGTTGAAAGGCACATTACTGTGCAAAATAGCCAGGCATTCATAATGCTCACATTGGCTGCGAGGTGCAGATGAGCATTTAGCGATGTGCAGTGATGTTTCTGCGTATCTGTCCACGTCTCAAGTGTTCCTGTAGTGGGCAGGAATTCCTATGTTTGAATTCTCCCAGGGCTGGACTGTATGAATGCTGTTCCCAGACTCCGCCAAGCATCGCCGACTTCCTTCCCCCATTCGCTTCTCACCGCCGCAGTCCCTCATCCGAGTCTTGAGTCATTTGTTGTGTTGTGAGGAAACTGTTGTGTCAGTTTTGTGACATAAAGGTCTTAACCAGGGCATTACGATTTTTTTTTCTCCATCCAGATTAACTTTTTCATCTTCATACACATCATCAAGATCCTCGTGTCCAAACTGAGGGCGCACCAAATGAGATATTCTGACTACAAGTTCCGGTGGGTGTCCTACAGTTAAAGGGTTAGTTAATGTCTGGCATCATTTATTCCAAGCCTGAGTTCCTTTTGCTTCATTGGAACGCAAAATAAGAAGTTTTGATGAAGCAAACTAAATGCACAATAAATTCCTGATAAAAGTAGCCCATACGACAGGTATTCTGAAGCCAAACAACAGCTTTAGATGAGGAACATATTGAAAGTTGTTAGTTTGTTATTTGCTGATAATCTCAAATTCACTTCATTTCAGAGCATTCAAACGTTTTGCATCACAATTGGTTATGAGAGACATGAAAACCAATGGCTTTTGACACCAATGATGTAATGCATTAATGCACACAATCCATCATACTTTAATAATTTGCATGCATTTGTGAAAGAGGTTTGAGACGTGCAGTAAAGTGGACAGATTTTCCTCATATGAAACCTAACTATAAATATACATACTTGTAGTTATTGTACTTTTAACTATAAGTGTAGAATAATATTATATCGAAACTACGAAAAAAGAATTAAAGTCATACAGGTTTGAAACAACATGAGGGTGAAAAAATTATGACAGTATTTTCATTTTTGGGTGAACTTTGAGCATTTGCAGAAAGCTGTGCATTTGTTTCCATATTAACTGCCTATCTTTGTATTTTTCTCCCAATTTTAGGCTTGCTAAGTCAACCCTCACCCTGATTCCGTTACTGGGAATCCATTCGGTCCTGTTTTCGTTTGTTACTGATGAGTCTACCTCACATGGTGCTCTATCCCTGCGCCTCACAAAGCTCTTCATCGACCTCTTCTTCAACTCCTTCCAGGTCAGGAAGTCTTAATACACCATCACATAAACAGGGTTGAGCAAAACTCCGAATTGTAGAATTGTTTTCCTTTCAATTAGTGAAGTTTTAGTGGAATGCTATAGGACAAGGAATCTACTGAATTATAGTTCAAATCAGTTCAACACAGTCACACAACAGAACAATTTCATTGGTCTAAACCATTTTCAGGAATTGAATTGGAATTTAAAGGCACTCTCAAGTGAATTCAGTTTTGAATAACTCTGACCCTCACTAATAGATGGATAACAAGCTCAAAATTGCTCAGAACAAGCTCAGGTATAATAACAAATTAAAAATTGTTATGTTCTCGATATGCCACAGAGAAATCACCTCACCTTGCCAAAATCTCCATAAAAGCCCCATATGCTGCAAATTAGCAATGCATTCAAATGTCCCTTGACTGGGCAGCAGCTTAGAAAAAAACAAATTGATATTCTGTAGCTTATTTTACAGTGTCAGGACTAATTGCTTTGAGAGAGCAGACATTACAAATTGGCTGACTCACCCTTTGACAAACTGGTAATGACACTCAAGTGGAGCGCAGCTGCAAAGTGTCGAATTTGTATCATCTGCCTGGAGGAATTGCCCTGATGAGACTTTTCACATGCGTAAAGATTCAGAGTAAGGGAGAGAGAGCGAGGCCATAAAGCTTGACTGTTATGTGTCCATCTGTAGACACTTCATCCTTATTGGCTTTTGAACATCTTACTGCAGATTGCACTAAATGAACTCATTCAAAGTGTCAGGTTTAGCTCATTCGCAAAATAGACTGATTATTACTTTTATAGATTTCTGAAAGCACTTTGTTTTTATTTATGTTTGACTATGAACCACCTCAAAACAGAGTTTAGCTGGGCTTTTTGCAGTTAAATCAACTTTTATCCAAAGGAACTTACAGGACAGTCATGACACTTGTGCTCCCTCGGAATCAAACCCACGAACTAGTCGAACAACAGAAATTGTAGGGCATTCATTGCTGAAAAAAACTGCTTGAATTACAGATCCAGACTGGTTAATGATGGTTAGTGCTTGTTTAAGTTAAACGTAGGGTCAGAGTTAGGACTATTTGATAGGAATATTACTTTATGATCAATAAAAGATGTTGACCAATGAACAAGACCTTGGTAAATCATGTTGTGTGGTCTGACCTTCTGGTGAAATTAGTTAACCACGGAAGTCTTGTTGGCAAAGCCAGTTAAAAAGCCTGGTTGAAAAACCAACATCTTGTTGGGACCAGCATCCAAAACACAACATAAACCAGCAATCAGCTATACTGTTGCGTTTCCCAAAAGCGTTGTTAGCCAAATCCATTGTTCCCGAAACCATAGTTCTACAAACATTCGCAAACAGCATCTCAAAGTTGTGTTGTTAGAACTGCAGCTCTCTTCAAACCTGTGGTTTGAAGCTTAGTTTGTTGTTAGCATGACATGGACTGAAATAGATCATGCTCTTGAGCAAAATAAACAGGATAACATGTATTACAATCTGTATCTGTCATTCCATAAATGTTGTTCTACAACTTTTAGTTTGTCAAGAGAACGAAAGCAGCATTTTGCATTGACGGTATTGAGGCAAGAGGGAACCTGTCACCGAATCATCTGTAAATTAAGCAAAACAATAGAGAACAAATATGGCAAAGTAGTCCTAAGATGCCATGGTCCTTATTTATGGCAATAATCTGGCATGAATTCCATCATAAACCGATTAATTAGCAGAAGTTATTACTCCATGACCTGCTTAACATTAATAACGACAGTCCTTTATTGTTGAACCAATGTGGTGAAACACTTGTGACTAGCTACTTCTTCAACAATACATTGTACTATGGTAGTTATGCAGTGAGTTTTGTCATTGTATGGGAAGCATATCCCTGGATATTTCAGCAGGTTGTGCACTTATACAACTTTTTTTTAGGTGTTTGTTAAATTAATTGTTTATTCATGCTCTGACATGTTTACAGGGGCTGCTGGTAGCCATCTTATATTGCTTTGTCAACAAGGAGGTAAGTTAGATTATCTTTTTTTTAATATACCCATCCTCACAAATCTGGCTCCATCTTTACAAGTCTGTTCGCTGACCGTTATGTGCATGTTCTTGATTTGTCAGGTTCAGTCTGAGATTCTGAAGAAATGGAGACGTTGGAAGCTTGGGAGGGACATTGAGGAGGAATACCGTCACACCTACAGCCAGTCCCTTCAGATGAAGAGTGGCAGCATCATGGTCCCTCCTTCCAACCTCTCGCGGCTGCCTGATATCGCTACCACTACCTCCCGGCTCGGCAGTCCAGAAGAGAAGCAGATGTTGGTGTCCAACAGCCAGAATGGTATGGGTACTGGATTGCCGTTCACCTCCACACCACAAGATAGTTCCACCTGCAGTTCGATAACAGAAGACATAGTCATGGTGGACAGGGGAAAGTGTTGTAGTGTTCACCAGGACAATGCCAAGAGCAACCTGTGAGCTTAAGGAGCTCCAGATGTCTCACAGAAGAATACTCTTAGCCCGACCACCCTCGCTTCTTCTGGCTAAGGGCCCTGAAGCCTGGGCCCTAGCTGGAGCGAGAGGAGTGTTTATGTGTGTTTGTGTTTGTGTGTGAGTTTGTGAGAGCACTGCCCTCTCTGATGGACACATGATGGACACCCGTTCATCACATTACATGGTGCTCGGTTGACACTGTCCCAGTCAGACAAGATCAGCATTGAGCAGAAGGTGGACATACAGTATGTTAAGAAAGATTTGCACAAATGTGCATGCTAACAAACTCAATGATGAAGAACAGAGTCTTACCTCTAGTCTTATATAGCTATCTGTGATGTTGATGATTTAGTAGAGAAAACCCACTGGGACTGCAGGGTCCAAGAGGAACCATCACAAGCAAACATCTACAACCAGCACCTCTGGATGACCGGAAGATTTAGTAAGAGATACACTGAACTGAACTTGTCAAAAACTTAACTAAACCGGGTAATGCATTGCAGAGTGCATGAGCTCTGTTTGAACCGAATGAACCCCACATGTCTCTGTAGAAAAGACCAACTTGGACCAGAATTTCCATGCAGGTTTATGCTAATGTGGTGCTGATGGATCAGCAAAGCCAAAAATGAGTAAAGCTGATTAGTCAAGAACATTTACTGATTAAGTAAGCGAAGAAGCCTTGCGGTGACCCCAGCACACCAGCATTTTTGTTCGCATATATTTTGGAATCAACTGACGCTTTTGGGTACATGTAACATGTACAGATGTTTGTGTGTAATTTAATTAAAACCATCTTTGTCTTTGTACAAAATGAATTGCCAAGCTACAGTATAGATGTAGACTGATCAAGTATTGACCGGTATTACCCGTGTGCCTTTTGCTGTAGGTCATAGACTCCAATATTAAAACAAAAACACAAAGATTCACCATGCAAAGTAAGTAAAGTACAAATCAGTCACCCAATCGTCAGAGGTGAAAGTTGCTTAAAGCAGATTCTGTATAGTGAACAGGGCATCAGGCACACATTAGATGAATGTGCTACTATTAATAATGACGATTTGCTCCTTCAAGGAAATATGCTTGGTATACTCAAGCATGCAAAATACAGCCACATGTGAAATGCTTCAAAGGGTCTGGGGTCATTGCCTTAATGGAGTAGCATGACAGATCTGATTCCCCTGTGTCAGTGGTCAGAAGAGATGACTGTCCACCAGACATGTTGATATGTTCAAGAGTCAGTATTAGTTAGCAACTGCTTCTTCTCTCGCATACTTCTCATCTCCTAATAGGCATTTGAATCCTTTGCCATAGAGTTTTGAAAGATGTTCGGGAAGTGTAGGAGGAACTGTGAGGACAAGAGCCAGAAAGCGAAGAGAAAATTTAGAACAAATTACAACCTTCGACATCGATCAAAATGGTTCCACACCATATCTGATATCTGTCATGCTCAATTCAAGACATGCTATAACAAAAATACGCAACCGAAACATTTTTACAGTTCTGTTTAGTGTCACTAATGACGTATAAATGACATACTTCACCTTTAATGACAATGAGCAGCTGATGCCCCATATTGTGGCATTTGTGTGCATTTATATTTTCTTTAGATCATCAAACATGTGATGATAATGACGATGATTAACGCAGATAACTATGTGGGGCAATTTGCACAATTCTAATTTATAATTGTTAAATATGTAGATATCTGTAAATGCCTGTTGAGATTTGTAATGACTTTGTTTTACGGTGTCTGTTATTTGTGCACATGGTGTGTATTCTCTGCTTGCTTTGGGGAGAGTGAGAGAAACACTTAGGTCCTGGTTTAGTGTTCAGTTAACTAAGAAGAGAAACTTCTGGCATTTTTGTTTTTTTTTGCAACACCCAAGACCAATTTTGCCTTTTGAGTGAAACCGGCTGAGATAATTCAATCCTTCTGTGGTGAAAGTGAGATAGTGGTGGCTAATTTGTAATAACTGCAGGTGAAAGACTTTTTAGCGTGCTAAGCGTCACAAAATCCAGTTCGACTTTTTTCAGAAAAGTGAAATACTTTATTGCCACAAGGGATCAAAGAACATGAACTTGTTTGTCTGAGGTTGTCTGCCAAAACAAAACATCCTGCTGAATATTTCAAACAGATTTTCCAAAATTGGCATCATGTAATGTTATCCAAGCATGAGAGTAATTGTGAAAGTTGATAAATCATGCATACATGGGTCTGCCTTCTATTTCCATTGTCTCTGTTTCTTGTAGCCAAACTGAAGTGATGCCAAATTCTTCAGTGAGGGAGGCAAAGCGTCTGTTATGCTCATCTCTCTGCATTCAAACTTCAGAACCTCTTGGAATATCTAGGAATGAACTTGCCCAGAGTATCCTTGGAGCCATGCTTTGGAAGCAGGAGAGATGGAAAGCGGAATCTGTGTTCCGTCACATGCATTTGACGAATTGAACCCATTATTTTTAAGTATCTGAATGGTAATGATGTCGCATCAAAGTATGATATGTTGAAACAGTCTATAGTTATTTTGATGTATATATAAGAATAGCTTACTCAAAAATGACAGTTTTGTCCTTCATTTACAGTGTTGTTTAATCTTATATTATTCTTGTGTCAACACAAAAGGATAGACCAAAAATTTAAGTCGTTGTGACAATCTTCCCTTTTGCTGTAGCTTTGAAACCTCATTTGCGATTTCCAAACAGTTAGTGTTGCATTCGGTCACGTGATGCATGAGAATCAATTATGTCAGTTAGGCATAAAAAAATTGGTTTGAACATTGGTTTGTTCCTCACACAAAGCTATTTTATGACTTCAGAAATCTTAGAATTCAGCTCACAAATTAGACGGACAATTGGTGCTTGGTCGTACATAATCTGCTTTTCTTGTATAGAAAAGAGCAGCTTTGACATTCCAATATCTCATTTGAAATGTCATGAAATGATTTGACAATGTTTCATTTTGAGTGAACTGTTCCTTTAAATTTAATTTGTTGGCAAAAATTCAAAAACATGCCACTATATCAAATAATTTTTCCGCGCAGTCCTTGCAAAAATGTCATAAAAGATCTTGTTTGCCTCTGAAATACTTTTTTCTTTGACTGCAGTGTATTTTTTTTTTCTTTTTAATTTATCACAGTGTTGGTGTTTCATAGTACACCTCAGCCACATTGCAAATGACTGATGCAAAATAATAAATCTGGAACACTCCCATTATATTCAAAGACAATGTCTACACTATAAACAAACAGTGTGGAAGCTTTGCTCGTTGTAATGGGTACATTCTAGTTTTTTGTTGTGCTTGCTATGTTGATGGGTTAATAGGACTGGTTGGCCAGAAATGGAGCCAGACATGACAGAGAAGGCCTGCCATGCTGTAGATTAAAATATGTGCTTGTGTAATGTTTTTTGATTCATTATGATATCAAGATGGTGAATAAATAAATTGAAGTAAAAAAAAATTGCATGGTTTGTCTTTCACTATTGATATGAATTTGTACAATGCCATTCAAACTTCACTGATGGTTAGTATAGGGGTGGACCTTCATGCTTTTTTCTAGTTTCTTTGTACAAATTCATACGAAATCATAATACCTTGTAAAATAGTTACATTTTCTCATGAGATCAGGTTGGTTTATACTGTGAATTTTGGCTTAAAGCCTTGACTAGATGTTTAAAACTGTTTGAAGGTTGGTTCAAAGGCTACATTAGCTTAATCTATACTTGTACTATATACTTTTGACATTTTGGCGAGTTAGTGGCTATAATTTGTATTAATTTGTGCATTTTTGTGCAATACGTTCCACTGATGGTTAGATTTATGGGTTGGAATTTTATGCTATTGTGAATCACATCATATATTCATCCGAAATCACATAAACCCTCGTAAAAAATACTTCTGTTCTCATGAGATTGGCTTGGTGAATTTTGGCTTAACAAGCCTTCCCTAGATGTTTAAAAATGTTTGAAGTTTAGTTCGAAGGTTACATACCTAAACTTAACAACTACCTTACTAACTATTAATAAATAGCTAATTAGGAGTTTATTGAGGCAAAATTCGTAGTTAATTGTGAGAATTGGACCTTAAAATAGTGTGACCATATGAGAACACTTTAGATTAGGGAACACTATTCACTATTAACTAGTTGCTCATTAGGATGCATATTACATATTAGCTGTTTATCAATACATTTAAAGGGCTGGTTCAGTGGTTTTTTTCTAAGCTTGATTGTGTTTATGAGGTGCGGTCTAACATGTGTTAATGCTTTGTTTTTTAAAAAACGCATTATTTTTCACATAATTTACCTTTATTCCACACCGCTCTGTCCCTTCTCTGAGAAATACCCTGATCATTTCCTGCCGTTTTCTCTTCCTCTTCTCTAAAGCAGTGCAGCATGGCCTCGCCCCCTTTGCTGTCTTTTCCCGAGGGCGGGGTTTATCTAGGTTTGTGATGTCACGAACCCGGGAAGTAACTCGTTGTAGTCCCTACGATTCGTTTTTGTAGGCATTAAACTGCCAGAATTTTAAAAGACGATATCTCCGTTTGCATTGAACTTTCAGCTTCGTAACTTTGCAGATATTGTTTATGCTCAAACAAGCAACATTAGACATTAACTAACATTTAAAAAAGTGAAATCGCAATGAACCACCCCTTTAAAGCACATATTAATGCATGACCATATTCTAGATCCCTTAACTCTGCCCAATACCTAAAAATAACGGCCATAACAACTACTTACTATCAATAAGCAGCAAATTAGAAGTTTGTTGAGGGAAAACTCTTAGTTAATATATATTAGTTATAGTTATAAAATCTAGTCCACCATGTTCTAATATTAGAATGATTTTCTAATCAGTTTATTTATATCAATCCTCTTTAAGGTTGTAGGCCAAGCTTATGTCCTGCCTTTAACTAAACAAATCTTTGTTTAAAGATTTGTTGATTTCCCCCGTTAAAGATTGTTGTGCAGGGGAAAGACAGTGTGGAAAAACAGATGTGTAGAGGTGTTGATGCTCTGGGGAACTACTGTTGTGCTTGTGTGAGACTGATGCTGGAATGAGACCTGATAAGGGCATTGTTATCACATGCTGCTTTAAATGCTAGCATGAATCATCATTTATCATATCACCACACTGGTCTGCCTCACAGTGTGATTTATGATTCACTTTTAGAGCCTAACAAGGCAAATGAAATGCCTGAAACACACAGTCATCTTGTGTGGTGTGGTTGGGCAGATCTTCTTTCATAACTGTCTAGTTAGTACTCTGCTGTGTTTTCAAACCACACTGTTTGTTTGCTTCTATCCTGGCAACTGCACTGCTACTGAAGAGTGCTGTAATCCAAATGAGGTGGTCAATTATCAACCCCTCCTGTCCACTGGGCCCTACATCATTTCCACACCATTCATCATGCACTACTAGTGTTTGTGGACAGATGGCACTTGGAACAGAATTGCTGTTGCTTATGTGAACTGTATGCTTATGAATGCTTCAGTACCACGTGTCGCAAATGTGTTCAAATATCATTACATTCATAACAGACTAATCACACCACCGTAAAAAAAAAATGAGGAAAGCATCTTGTGTGGTATGTAAGAACATTAATAGGGGTCATGACATGGCTTTTTAAGTATTTGAATATGTCCTTTTTGGTTTACTTCTGATTCTATTAAAGTTTTTTGGTAAAACTTTAGTTTGGGGACCAATTCTCACTATTAACTAGTTGCATATTAGCATGCATATTACTTGCATATCAGCTGTTTATTAGTACTTATGAAGTACATATTAATGCCTTATTCTGCATGAACATATTTTAAATCCCTTAATCCTACTCCATACATAAACGTAACATCTATCTGTAACGTGGCTGACGAGACGTGAGACGTGCGGATCCATGTGCAAGCTTTATTCACAGGCGTGGTCAGAAACAGGCATGGGTCAGACAACGGCAAACAGGAATATGGTGGACAAGACACAAGAATAATCCTAGGGCTAGCGAAGGTCAACGAACGGCGAACAGAATCAAAAGGGCGAGACTAAAGGGATAAATCCAGGAAACCAGGCAAGGATCAGAAACCGAGAAAACAGACAAGGCAAGACTAGGCTAAGGCGGCTGGGCTGGGAAACTAACGAGGGCTCTGTAAAGTAGCTATCACTGCTTGCGATAAGCGCATACAATACTCGGCAGTTAGAAAGGAGTGAGATTGAGTGTTAAATAGTGAGTGAGTGATATGAAACAGCTGTGTGCAATCAGTGCGGTGTGCAATCAGTGTAATGAATGATGGGATATGTAGTCCGGGGTGATATGCAACAGTGTGTAGTGCGAGAGTCAATGAAAATGGAAAGGGTGACCTCTGATGGCTAGCAGACGGAAGTTCATGGACCGGATACGTAACACTATCTTACTAATTAATTATTATTAATTATTAATAAGCATCACACTAGGAGTTTATTGAGGCAAAAGTTATAGTTAATAGTTAGTTAATAGTGAGAATTGGTCCCCAAACTAAAGTGTGATTTTATTTTTTTCTGTGCCAAAACATACTGTAGGATCATTTGAAAAAAATGTGTCTCTATCTACATGTTTGCAAAACTCCAAAAAAAACTTACCTATATATACAATTCACTGTAGTTACCCACTGAAATGAACACTAGTGTCATTAAAACTCCAACAACTTTTATTCCTTTATACGCAAATTATGATTACGGGTACAGATTATCAATTAACAAAGACTTATTTTTTTCTCATGGTTGCTTGCACAATACTGTTATGACCTCAAAACACTTTTATTATATTGCATGATTTGTCAGTTAAAACATTTAGACATTTGCATCACATATCCAGCTCCATATGCATGGCATTTCTAAAATAGTAAACTTGCTCAGTAGCTCACCTGGTACAGCATATCGCTGGGTATAAATTGTGAAACAATCAAGATAAAAGAGCTCAAGACTTGTAGAAGCAAGCTAAAATGCCATAGTTGCTTCAGCAAATGTGTTTTTATCTCACATTTTCTTTCTTTAACACCATTAGTTGGGTTTAGTGTAGGTGGTTCATTATTTTCGAACATGCAAGATCCTTTTAGCGCCACTTATCGGACATTTCATTCTTGAACTGCGGCAATACAAATAACAACCAACTTAATAAAACTCTTCCAGATTTGCATCAAATCTGATTCGGATAAACTAAGCATACTTTTGAATGTGTCACAAAATGTGCAAGAACCAACGTAATATAATTTGGAAGAAATGTTGCAACAGGCAAATGTTTTCAATGAGCCTGGGATGCAAAAAACACAATCACATATTTAGAAAATATTATTTTCCACTCCCATTCTCACCCTCAGTCAGAAATGCTCAGCTTTGGTGTTCTGTCTCCTTTTAGGACTTGTCAGTAAATACTGTTAACTTGTCAGTAAACACTTCCCACTGTTATGATTGACTAATGTCAATCAGCATACCAACAGGTCCTTGAATGGTTTACGTTTCCTCAATACACACATTATTTAACAATAATGTTAATGTCTTGCTCCAGCAAGAAGGCAAGAGTTCTGCACACTTGACGAAGACACGTTTACTTCCACTGGCTTTCCGTGACCATGGGTGGATTACAAAACTATTACAAAATTTCAAGGGACACAATTTAAAAGTGGATAAATTAACTTAAGGGGAAATTGTGATGTTCACACATTATGCATTTAAGTCATTTGTGCTGATTAATCTCCTTGAACCAGGCTTTGAACGCACACTTTGAGCTGTTGTTTACATCTGTACCTGCTGGTAAAAATAGCATAAATACGACCAGCCATGTCCCCCATCAAATAATACTGGAAATGGTAGCGTGAAGTGCAATTTCCGTCCCTTTATTTCTTTATTCTCATGACGTACAGACATAATTGTCAAAAATCATAATGACAATGATAGAGGGGCAATTTTGTATCTGCTATAAATATTGCTTATAATGGGACCATTGCTTCCTCTCAGGTTGTTATCAGTTCCATTAAAGCTTAATGGACTCATTCATGATGTGATTATGAAGCAAGCTCTTAAACTTCTTTCTCTGAGTTGAACTGACTTACTTTGACTCATGTTGATAAAGTAAGTGGGCTGAGTTTGTTCTGTTGTGTTGGTTTATCGTTAATTGTATATTGGCTCTGGAGAAATGTCAGTGATGGCTGTCAGTGTGAGGTAATACCGTAAGCAGTGTGTTGAATGCATTATTGTTCATTACCACAATTAGTTTGTATGATGACTGAATAACTAATTTATCATTGCAACTCATCAAGCGAGTATCATGAACAATAGGATAGGCCTGAGGTAATGGAATCTTCACTGTGATTCAGAAATCTTCTAGAGTGACCAGATTTACCCAAGACAATACACTCAGAATATGTGTGTTCCAGTTTTCGCTGTTAGACTCACTGATTTGAAATGTAATATCCATAAAAGTGGGAAATTAAATAGAAATTTATTGTGCCCACTTACTGTATAGCACTGTTTATTTGTAGTATTTTAGTACTAATTCACTAAGAAATATTATGTGTTCATCATATAAAGTGATTGTGTCTCTTCAGAGACTTGGTTTAAAATGCTAAATTCATATGTGTCAGTCCTGTGTTCCTGTGTCTTGTGTTTTTCTCCCCATGTGCCTTCCTTGACCCAGTTTCTCCCATGTTTGATTATGTTCATTGTTCCCAGGTGTTTCCTATGTATGATGTTTATTGATTCCAGGTGTGTCTCGTTTAGTTCTTGTACTTAAGCCCTGTGTTTCCTGAGTCCTGCGTTCAGTTATATGTCAACCTCCCCTGCTACGTGTATGTTCCTTTGGTTCATTAACGATGGTAAATTCTCCTACGTCTCCTTCGCTCCGCGCTCCAACACAGCAGCAGCACCGTGACAATATGAACTACTTTTACAACATCTTTATGAATTTTTAAAACCTGTAAATTTTGGTTGCATGGACTTTCAATGGATGGACGAAAATTATTTATATATATATATATACACACACACACACACACACACGTTTTAGTGTCTATAACGTAAGTAAATGTACGTTTTGTAGAACCACATTTATGTAAAATACATACAAATTCTCATGACATCACGTTGATCAATAAGTAACATGACTGTTATGTATAACACATGCTAACTAGTGCCCTAACTCTACTTGTGTTCAGTTATAATGGTAATAATAATACTATTATTAATACTAATAATAAGAAGAAGAAAAAGAAGAATGCGTTTAGATGTGTTGCACCAGGTTTAATGTTGCTGACAACAAATATGATTGGATCTCGCAGGTCACATGATCACATTGTGTCACATTTTATTATTTGAGGCTTCAGATGAGCCTTGAGAACTACTGCAGAGCTACTATGACCCCCTCTCTAATTAATTAATTTTCATTCACTTTTCATTAATTAATTATCTTTTATTTTAGCATAAGTGATTAGACATATTCATAAATTTCATTTTATTCTTGTAATATATTTTATATTTATTGTTAACACACTTAAGGATACTTTTAATAAGTGAATTTTGTTATAATTTCAAATTAGGTTTTACTTTAAAATACTTTAAATTATTTTGTCATGTTTTAAACAAATATACTTATTTTGATGTTTTGCCTAGCATGCTAAAGCACAAGTACTTGATTATAATTTTAACTGTAGTAAATATATGACATACAGGTTTCCATAGAAATGGCATTAAAATATGTTTAAATTTACCATAAATGCTTGTCAGTAAATTCAGCAGTACACTTTAATCAAAGTAAAACTTTGTTAAAATCTACTGTACTTCTTTTTCATAAAGGATGAGTGAAGTTTTATTTTACAAAATCCCTTTCCACCATCATAGTATGGAAATGAGAAACTTAAACACTCTTAATTTTTTGTTTCAACAAAAATTATATGTGAAATGATATGAGTGATAAAATGGTGAGCAAATGACTGTATTCATAGATTTCTATAAATATCAGTAGAGGCTCACTGGACAGTGATTTTTATGTGAAGTCTCACCCATTTGTCTGGTGCACATTTTAGTGACAGAACATGAAACACTGGAGACAAATTAATATTAGACTCGCTGCACAGATGCTAAGCAACTATCATGCTAACACTGTTTTCCATCATAAATCCACTGGGCCAGCATTCTCACTCGCAAATCTGTCTTAAAAACCTTCTCTACGTTAGAACTGGTTCTCTCAAACTGGGAGCACTGATTAATGGGTAGTTATGTCATTGTGCTGTGTGGTGTGACCTCTGTGTGACCCAGAAGAGCTACTTCCCATCCTGCTGTTTTAAAAGGCAGGACCCCCTCTCTTGTTCTCTCTTATTGTTGTTCTGTCTCTCTCTCGGTCTCACAATCTCTCTATCTGCCCGATCTCCTCGCATGTTTCCCCCCGGAAGATCTCAGTCACTTTCAATTTTACACTAAGCGATGAATAGTGCTTATTTTTATCTACAGCCAGATTTGTCTGCTAATATGCTGGCCAATGCATTGCAAGAGCTTGATCCCGTTGCACATATTTAAAACCTCAGGACTCAATGGGTTGATAGAGTTAACTTTACATGTCTAAAAGCCAGATGTGCTAACAGTTCAACTCTCTGTGACAATGATGGACCTAAAAGAAAACTGACAATGTTGGATCACAGTTAATGGCCACTATATGGCTATATGCTGAAAATGCAGAATGTCAGTTTTAGGTGTATTTAATTGTTTTTTTTTACAATCAGGTTAATGAACTCAGTTATTTTAATTGACAGTCAGGCCTAATTCTGATATACTGACTTCATGAAGCGATGTATAATGGTAGACTGAAATATCATAGATAGATGCAGAAATATTTGAGGGGCATTATGCAACGCCACCTTTAGCTTCCAGGAATGACAACGGCATGACATGAAGCACAGACCAAGCTTCTTATGAAAAGCTGCTGTGGTAAATTAACAAAGATTGCGTATGAGTGGAGTGCCAGAAAAGGAAGAGACAAAAAATAAGTTTTAAGACTACAATTTTACACTTACAATTAATGTACGAATGACAACCAGATCCAAGATAACATGTCCGTACTGCTCCATCCAACTTTATAGCTCTGCCTTAAACACTGCTGACTGTAACAACGTTCGTAGTTCGGGAAGAAGGAGGCGGGAACCGGCGAACATTTAAACAAAACTTTAATCAAATAAAGAAACACAAAATGAAAATAAAGCGGCAGCCCCTCGCAGACCACTGCCGCACACAAAACACAAAATAAAATCCAGGCCTGGTTCTCTCTCGTCCAACACTGTCGTCACTCCTCCTTTTATCCTTCCGGAGCTCCTCTGTGGGACTCGAGACTGGTGAGTGGCGCAGGTGTCGTGCATTAGCATTTACTCCACCGGCCTCACTCCGTTCCCACGGCTCTCGGCCCCGCCCCTCTCGTCACATACCCCCATCGCAGGCCGGGGGGTACTCACGAGATTGCGCTCTACTCCCCCCCTCCCCCCTCCGGGGGAGGGGCCCTCCACCAGCTGGGTAAACTCTTCCGCGATGCCTGGCAGCGGCACTGGATAGCCCTCGGTGGACGGCCCGACACTCCTCGGCCACCCGGTGGACGGCGACGGCTCCTCCGGGTTCGGGCACCCGGCAGGAGTCCCCCGCAGTGGCACAGGTGTCGTGCATTAGCATTTACTCCACCGGCCTCGCTCCATTCCCACGGCTCTCGGCCCCGCCCCACTCGTCACACTGACCAATCCTAATCTGAAAACTTTTTTTTCCCCTGCCATAATATCAAACAAGCTTTTGCACAATGATTATTTGAGTATGTTTTACACGAAAACACTATAAAAATATTATGTTTAATTCAACATTTTACTTGCCATTTCTTTGTAATTATTTGTTAAAATTTACTGAGTGAAAATTGTTTTAAAATAAATCCTAAACCTTTTTTTTTTTGTTCAATGTAATGTAAAGTTTCCTTAACCTATCCATGTATGATATTTTCCAGAAAACTATAAGGAAATACTAGTTTTTCTGTAGTCTTGCAACATATAATGCAGAAGAAGGAGAAGTGTTGTAAAAACTCCTGTTTTGTCCTGCAAACTTTTAATGTGCTTTATTTACATAAAGGTATAACACTTTTCAAACATGGATAACTGAAATTTGCAAGCCCACTTAAATTTAAATGTCTTTAAACTGTGTATAACATTTTACATTTGTTTTACTTTATTTTAAGGTGTCCTTGTTACACATACTACATGCACTTACTATTATAATAACAATTAATTATGCATAATTACATGCAAGTAACCCTAAGCCAAAACCTAATTCTAACCCTAACCATATAGTTAGTGCATGTAGTTAATTAATATTACTTAGTACTGATATGTATAATTACACTGTAACAAGGACACCTTAAAATAAAGTGTAACCGTTTTTTTTAACATTGTACTTATATTTAGAATACCTACATGTAATTATTCTGTAATTAATTTCTGCAGTTACATCTATAATTACACTGTTGACCCTACGACTACCCCATTAAGCCTAACCTGGTTACCACTAAACCTGTCACATTTGCATATTCTAACAAGTCTGCCTTTAAAGAAATCAGGTACTGTATGTTAATTAAAACTTCCTCTTCAATGCCATCTGTTATAAAACATACTGCACCCCACACGCAGTCTTTGTTGTGAGCTTCATTATTCAGACCAGCTGTGAGAACAGAGTTGTCTACTTTGACAAAAAGCATGAACATGCTTTTCCTATGCAAACAGTTTGTTTATGCAATGGCACAATCAGAGACGAATACACTAAACAGCCGTGCCACTTTAGCATGAGGTATTTCAAAGCAAAAACCTCCAGTATACGCAGGAACTGAATGTGCCAAAACAGCATAATCCTGTGTGTTTATAAATTAAGTCACCGTCATTATTGTCAACTAAAACACACCTCCTTTCTATGAAAAATGGGCCTTTCACAAAATGAAGTGCTATTTGCCAGGTGAATTTAACACTGTGCTACTGGCTACAGAAAGCAGGTCATAAATGGAGTATTATTTTAAATTGTACAGTGTTAGTAAAGTATGTCAGATCACAGAAGTTCAACCAATGCAGACAACATGTACAAGCTCATACGGGTTAATATCAAGGTATTTTGATATTCTGCTCACTGTTGATACTCTACTCACGGTTGACAAACAGCATCTGTGAGATAGCTTTGAAGAAGGATAAGTTAAAGGGAAAGCACACCAGGGACCACACATCTGCTTTTGAAATAACTTTGCCTGAAAATGCATTCATTATCTCTCTGTGTGCTCCATCGGTCACTGAAGTCTACATAGTTTAATTGTAATGCATTTTGTCATCTGGACAGTACAGCTCCTTCAGATTGGTTTGTTGAGCCTGAGGGTAGAAAAACAGAGGCACTAGAATTAATCAACAGCTGGAGAAAGAGAGCGTGACAGACGAACAGATACAAAACACAACACAGAGTGAGAATAAGAGACAGCCGGGACAGCAGTGCGCCTTGCATCTACCGGACATGCTCAAAGGGATAGTTCAGACAAAAAAGAAAATTCTGTCATCATTTGTTCACCTTCACGTTGTCTGAACTTATGAGTTAATTTCTTCTGTGAAACACAAAAGGAGTTATTTATAGCAGAATGTTCCATCTGCTCCTTTCCATACAATGGAAGTGGATGGTGCCCTCGGACGTCAAGATCTTCAAGATAACTTTCGGTCTGTTCTTCACAAAGCTATTATATAACTTCAGAAGACTTAAAATATAATGCATGAGTCGAATGGACCCCTTTTATGATTGTTCGGTGCTTTTTGTTCTCACATCTCACATTTAGAGCTCTTACTCAGAATTTACTTACATTATACGTAAGAGAGCAGTGTGAATATTCTTCAAAACTCTTTTTGTGTTTCATTCTGGCCATGTCATATCAAAATGGCACTTTAAAGGAAATTTAAAAAAATTAAATATATCTTTTTAAAAACATCTTCAGGCCACTGATATGAAAGGAATCTTCATCTGTGCGAGTTTATAATTTTTTTAATATTTATCAAAAGTACTACCAATAAATAAAGTTGGAGCAGAAACCATTTTTACTCAGAAATTGCTAGTAAATTTCACAATTAATTACAAAGAAACAGCAAATAAGACATTATTTTTAAGTGTGTATATTTTTGGTCACACATCATTTTAAGGTCCAATTCTCACTATTAACTAATTATTAGCTACGACTTTTGCCTAAATAAACTCCTAATTGCTACTTATTAATAATTAAGGCAGTTGTTAAGTTTAGGTATTGGGTAGTTTTATTTACACCTTTGAAAAATCTTTATTTACAATGTACCTTTTCAAGTTAATTGGTGCATCTTTAAAGTGGGGAAAAAAGCTGTTCACAATCATGTAAATCCATGAGACCGTAGAGTATCCCGTTTGTCATTTTATGATTCAGAAGGATGCCAATGATGAGCCCCCGCTTCAGTAATACGCCCTCTATGTGCCCTTTGGCTGAACCTGCACTGGTCCAGACTCCAGCGTTATGTCACCAAAGTGTGTACTTGAAGAGGCTTGAAGGGGCTGAGGGGCAGGGCTTAGGGTGAACAAAAGTTCAGACATTTCCGTCAGGTTGTTAACGCTCTCCAATCTGGTTATTAGTGCATTGCGTTACAACTGTCCTGTTAGGTTTTGGTTTTCAAGAACTATTATGACGTAGTTCCTATGGCTCAGTGGTAGAGCATTGTGTTAGCAGTGTAAAAGATTGTGGGTTCAATTCCCAGGGAACACACATACTGGTAAAAAATGTATAGCCTGAATGCACTGTAAGTCGCTTTGGATAAAAGCGTCTGCTAAATGCATAAATTATGATCATTGAGCTATAGTGATTTCAACAGATGTCTGATCATGAACGAACCAGTCTTGTGAAGCCAATCAACCAATTAATCTGACCAATTGTTTATAAATCAGACATCACTACTTCTCATGAACACATCAAGGAGAACTGGATGTAAAGATTTTTGGTAAATATTGACATTTTGGCAGTTTATCCTAAAAAGCCATTGCGTGAGCTTTAAAGACTTAGAATATAGTACCCAAGTTGTATTGGATTACATTATACTTTTGTGGGGGTTTTACATCAATTTGAAGCTTGAAAGCTATATGTAATATGTGAAAAAGCAACCAGTTTAACTGCTTAGGCTAGTCTTTTACATATTAGTCTTTTTTTTCCTGGTCACTTTTTCAAGTCAGTTACATAAAAAGGTAGCTCAGTCTAATTTGAATCTGAAAAGTAAGACTGATTACCCCTACTTGGTCAAACTTCTTAAGACACAGTCTTAACATAGTGGCTATGTTTATGCATCTGGCTCAAAGACATTATTAAAAATGTCTTCTTTTGACTTCCACAGGAGAAACTAAGCCATACAGATTTGCAACAACATGATGGCAAGTAAATGAACAGATTTTTCAATTTTGGGTGTTCCTTTAATGTGGGTGCGTCTTACGACTACAATGTGAAACAGGCTTTTCAATGGTCCACTCACTATTAAAAAAAAGACAGTAGCGGCTCGTGGGTTTTAAAATAGGAGGCACACTAATTGTAGTATTGGTCTGGGAGCCCTGCCGATTATTATTATTATTTGCTTAACTACTTTAAAATGGCTTTTTGGTTGCTTTTAGTCAGAAAACGTAAAGAAAACAACATACATACAGCAATATAATATAATTTCACTTACCTGGCCTATCACTTGAAGCAAACATCCATCCCTTCTTAAAAGTCTGTATTAAAAGAGAGCTGCCTGTTGCGCCATTTAATTAAGCCGACTGCTGTAGCTATATCCAGCTAAGGCTGTTTTCCCTAAATTTGTATATATACTGTTTGAATGACAGTTTGGTAAATCTGTTGGCAATCAATTATTCAATATCGCTACTCATCATAAGTACTTGGTACATTATCAACGCAGCGGCAGACGTTCAAACTAATATCACGTAATTTACGTATCTTTGATGATTGGTTGATATACCAGAAGGGAGGCTAGCCTCCCTTACGAGGTTTCTTTTCTCAACACTCCGCAGCGCTGAAAGTGAACACTCTAGTGATTGGCTAATTTTTTTTACCCCCTCCCCTTCTCTATCATTAGCGGTTGTAATTACATCAGCAGATTCGGCACATTCACGATAGAAAAGCGGCGCTTTCACGTTATGGTATTACAACTGTGAAATTACAAACAAAAAATACACATTCTGAGACATGAACTGAAATGAATTGTGAATTTTATTAACATTAAATCGTCCTCCTCCCATTTTCACCTCAAAATTATGGGGAGGCTGTGCCTCCCCCGACAAGCCGCCACTGAAAAAAGATGACAAATAGATTCATGAACAAAGCTAGAATGCAGAAAGGATTCCCAGGCATTAATTTGTGCTCTCAGCACTTCCTTCCTGCCTTCCTCAACGTTTTGCTTGTTTCAGTTTAGGGCCTGTTGCGCTTTCACAGCCCTCGGGGTGGGGAGGACGTGCAAACCCCATCCCGCCCTCCAATGGCATCTCTCCGACAATCCACTACATATCAATAGCTGCCATAGATACAAATATAACAGCGTAAACAAAATCCATCTGTTCCAGTACACTTATCGCTTCCGCTCGTTTCTCACGTACACAGCACAAACCCTAGTTCCCTATTTTATGGCACAGTGAGCTTAGCATTGCTGTATAATCCTTAAAGACATGATACACTACATGCTCTTACCCCCAAAAATTGCTTCCTATTCTATTTGACAGCTGAATCAATTCAAAATGGATTACCTGACCACCATTGTAAACTATATGATGTGTTTGTGAAAAATTGGCACACTCTGTGATTAACACGAAAATATGTTTTAATAGTTAAGGCACCTTGCTGAAGTTTAAGCAATAGCAGCAAAACCTAGTGAACTGCTTTGATGTTTACTTTGTACAAACTCAGCTAAAATGGAACATTCAATATGGAAGTAACCAATTTAGAACATTCTGCAAAGGCAACGTTTCTGTGTGTCACTCAGCCTACAACTGATTTAAATGGAGTTTGGAGTTCAGTTGCAAGTTGGGATGTTAAGATGTTCTAATAAGCAAGCAATAAATAAATGGGTAAAAAGTTCAACTTTTTAATTAGAATGCAACTTTTTAAATTACGTTTAAATTATTTTGGGCACTGGAAAACATCTGCTACTATATAATGAAATACTTAGAATTTACATCTTGCTTACAACAATCGTAGCAATAAAATGCTACTTTTGAATGCCTATTAATCGAGAAAGATACTTTTTGCTGCCAGATGCTGTAGTTATTATATTGACCAGCAGGGGCTAAATAGTCTCTGCTAATCAGCCAAACCATGACACCTTTTTTTGGGTTGGGATATATCCTAATCCTAAAAGTACTTAGTGTATGTCCATAGCAATCCAAGCATATCCTTGCTATGAAGGATGACATGGGCAGTGGGACACACCATTTGAGCTGTGACAAAAAAAGATTAAATGTTAAAATGTGACTTGTTTAATGATGGGAATTTAATGGTCTGTATACCATTGCTATAAACTAAGACTGGAAGCAGATGTCATGGGTTACAGTTCAATTAGATCACAGTTAAGCATAAAAAGATAAAAGGACACTGTGTATGATGTTGTAAACTGTCACAGATGGCCTTTTCTTTATTTTTACTCATTAGAATACGATTGCTTGACCAAACCAGTAGCTATAGTATCATAGATAATTGATTCTCAAAGTTTTAGGACCTATATTTTACACTAAACATCAAGTGACGACCCAACAAAGTATTAAAAATGTTTAGTGTACAAATGTAGCTAAAATGTTCTTAAAATCAAACATTCAAATTCATTATTAATACGGGTTTCAAGCATGATGGTAAGTCACAAATCTATCCAACTTGACAGATGATTTGAGACAACTTGATGAGTTTGTTTGGTCACACAATCACAGCAAAAGACATGGGAATCGTTTTGTCCTCTAATTATTTGATTGTCCAAACTATACATTACTCTGTGGTTAGTTGCATGTCATTATTTGCTATCTTCAACCCAGAAAAAACCTGCAACCCATTATCACAGAACCACTGTCACAGATATTATCACAGAAATGTTCTAAACCAAAGTGTCCTAATTGTAAGATCTGTTGTTTGAGTTTTGCTAATGAACATAATGAGTGACAACTCTATCTCTGACTGAGCAGCAAATCTGAACAGCTGGAAATCGAGACTGAAGGCGGTGGCTTATTCATCTGTGCTTGCTGAGCGCTCAGATCAGAGTTAGAGTCTGACTGTGACAGCCTTGTGAGGGGGTAATGAATCAAAAGTTTCAGGCAAGCAGAGCATGGCTCTGAGCCTGAGGGAAAGACCTAATATTGAAGCTCTATGACTCCATCTCCTTTTTTTTTCAGACTCATTCAAAAGGCATTATGCTCCAGAGATGTGCACTAGCATAAAACATACACAAACAAACAATCACACTCATACAACCACAAACTCAGCATGAAAATGTATAGGCCTACCAATCAAACTGTCTTCACATGCATTCCAGGTACAGAAAAGCTTCAACCTTAACCATTACTTCTATGAAATGTCCCCATAAAACACTGAAACCCAACACGTGGTGTGTGTGTGTGTGTGTGTGTGTGTGTGTGAGTGTGCGCGCGAGGCTCCGGCGTGATCAAACAGCTGACACATTAAATACTCCATTTTTGGTCATACAGATAAGAGTAAGACAACCCGTGTTTAAAAAAAAAAAAACTTAACACTAGCTTCTCTATTCTTTTTGTATTCTATCTATTTCTTTTCTTTTTATTTTGTATACAATTAACAAAAGCAAAAAAAGGCCTCTAACTAGCTTGCTCTATTCTTTTTCTATCTGTTTTCTTTTCATTTATTAGGCCTATATAATTAAAAAAATTACGTGTACTACGTTAAGCTGAGACTCGTTATAGCACTTGCGTATCATTGCTCTTTTGTAGATTTTGATTGCTTCCATTGTCCTCATTTGTAAGCTGCTTTGGATAAAAGCGTCTGCTAAATTACTAAATGTAAATGTTTACTTAGATTTTTGCACACTCGCAATAAAAAGAACATTTGTGTTTTTGTAATTAAGCAAACAAAGAGGATGCGCGTTCTGTCATCTCGGTTCTCGGTTTCCTTTCTGTGAACATGTTTCCAGATCGCCGCACCTCACATCTGTTTTATATCTGTTAATTATGTATGTCAGATATATTTCGCATATTTATACCTTTTCTATATAGATTATGATTGAATTTTATTTTTATGGAAACAAATTTTGTTATTTTTAATGTAACTTACATATATTTGCCTTAAATCATCCTGGCGACCCATTTTTTGACCCAGGGTTTGAAAACCTAGGCTGTATTGTTCATGCATAGTCCATGCAGAAACTTGTGAACGATTCTCTTATAGTTGTGTCATCACCGTTTAGTGACGTCATTGCATGTTCCGGGAAAACTGAAGTTGTATTGTCAGTGTCGGTCACAGCGCCTTTTAACTGCTGATTTGGATCCGGCAATGTTTCATTTACAAATTAAGCACTGCTCTAATGAGCTGTAGATAAAATAGCATATTTTCCGTTATTTATCCGTTCAGTCCATTCAGTTCAGATTTTGTGCTGCAAAACATCCATGACAGCCGTTGTCCATGCTGGCAAATAATAATGGCCACTCGACGTGAATTATATAAATTTTAATAGCACGGCCATTCAAAACCCGAAGGTCTACCATGTGCATAGTAAAGCGATAACACAGATAGGCCTACAGATATCGGATACCAGTCGTGTCTAAAGTGAATGTAAACAGGCAGGCCAAAAATTCGGATATGGTCAAAAGATCGGATCTATGCATTAAGATTTGCAGTGTAAATGCAACCTGAGTTCCCTCCTCAGACAAAACTTGCGGCACTGCTGTGCTGGTTTCTAACAGTTAATCTAACAGGTTTTTTTTTTTTAACAAAATAAACCATCATGTGTGAATGCCGCTCCTGTCAAAACACAATGCTCCCTTTTCTTGGCATTCAGCTAACAACAGATTGAAAGTGCACAAGGATATTCATATGGCAATCACTGCTTTTAAAGCACGTCTTGCTGAAGAAATGCAACCACAGGGTTCCCAGTCAAGATGAAAAAGCATGTAATTTGATACAATAATATTAACCAAACTGTCCATTGATGCTTGGTACTTATGTATAATCATATTAGTTGTTAAATAAAATGAAAAAAAAAAAATGCCCCCTTGAGAAAAAATTTGGCAGCCACTGGCTTGAGTTGGGACTTAGCAGTAATGATTCATGTTGCAACAGGAACATGCTCTGTTTGCAAAAATGTACTGAAAACATCATGCTACAATAGTAAACATGCAATCCTTTTGTTTTCAAGTCCTGTCCCTACTGAATAGGTAAGTGAGTAGTTGACATGGAATACTTTTGGTAAGTTGATGTCTTGCAGTGTGACATGCTATACCAGGGGTGCCCAAACTCGGTCCTGGAGGGCCGGTGTCCTGCAGAGTTTAGCTCCAACTTGCCTCAACACACCTGCCGGGAAGTTTCTAGCATACCTAGTAAGAGCTTGATTAGCTGGTTCAGGTGTGTTTGATTAGGTTTGGAGCTAAACTCTGCAGGACACCGGCCCTCCAGGACCGAGTTTGGGCACCCTGTGCTATACTAATCTAAAACTATTTTTAACTGCATTTTAATAATTACTTAAAAATCGTAATGCATGCATGATAAATGCATAATAATTGAAAGACACTTCCTTAAAATACTGACCTAAGATATAATGTATTTAATGGTATATTCAGTATAATTATATAATTTTAACATTGATTAAAAATACTGCCAAAGTACATCTCTTAATCCACCACCTACCTCCACCACCCACATGCAATCCTCTGTTATCCTCCTTTCCTGTCATGGAGTCTGATGCCTCTAAAGTTCTTTCCAACCAGATTATCTTTTCAACACTCTTACCCACACTTGCACACATTGAGACATTTCTTTCTTGTCACATTTATGCACAACTCAAACACCGCCTAACCTTCAATCTTTCTCCTACCAAAAACTTGGGTTGTGTTTAAGCAGGTTTTCTTTCACAAAACATCATACTTCATAACTTTTTGTGAGGAATGAAGACAAATGGTTTGCAGTATCACACACGGGTACTAGATATTGTAAATTGCCTACATACTTTAACTACAATAAGAAACTACAGTCAATCATGTTTTTGAATGTTTAACATGCTTTACTAGGAAGAATATGAACAAAAAATTTTCTGCATCAGACAATAAAATAAATTGAACTTGATTCTTCCATTTGTCGATCTGGGCCTGTCATGGGCAAATCCTTCAAGGTTTCCTAGCGAGGATGGATATCAGAGTCAAATCAGCTAACCACTGGATGCCTCAGTGTTTAGTGCTTGGCTCCTTCCTCGTACAAATATACACAACCTCAGTGGGCCCAATCATAAGGGCACATGGCTTCACCCATCACTATATGCAGATGAAATATAGCGCTACCTTTTGGTCCAGCCTGACAATTTCAGCTTGTATCACTGCATACCTTTCAAACAAACTAATGTTATAGTCCTTAAACTCCTCATTGCTCTACTGTGAATGTTATTGGCCCTTATAAAGTCTGTGTTTCTGTTGGTTTACAAAACAATTTAGTTGCCAGAGTTTTTATCCCCCTACTGGCCTCAACACCATGAATTCATCCAGAAAGTTAAATGTTCCACATTTATCTGTGATACTGGCGCGTTAAGAGTGTTTAAAAAATGTAAGAAGTCCAAAACAAAAATATTATCCAAGCGTGTCCAATAAAAAACTGAACATTTGACAAACTGTACCTTGCCTCTAATTTTAGGGATAGGGTTCAATGTGATTACAGCTTGACCTTTTGCTCAGTTTAGTCTTCGGGTCATTGTTAGAGTTATTAAAAGGAATATGATTGGTTGATCTGAATGTTATTTTATAAAAACAAATAATTTTTTTTTCCTCCGCATGACTTTGTTCCATTAATATTTCTGGAATGTCTGCATTTTTTTTGTTTTTTTTTGCTAATGCAGTTTTTTTTCCTATACATGTGACATGTTTTACAGATAAACTCAATCTAATGTATAGGTTTATGAAACATAACAAACAGCACAGCTGATGAATGCAAAAAATCTGAAAATGTGAGAAGAAAATGGTGCTGTTATTATTCTATTGAAATAGAATTCCAAACATCATCGTTCTTTCTCAAAATTACTAAAAGAATCATTAATAGAATCATTGGGTGACTATAATCGGAGCGAAAAACGTGAAATTCCTTACGATTCCATAACTACTAATGTGTTCTAAATTAACTCAATTAACTAATGTATTGTGTATGTTTCCTTCACTTTCTAATGCTTTTGTAGAGTTGTTTAACATCTAATGATTTATAATTAATAAATGTACATCCATCAGAAAAGTAACTGGAAACGTGTCTTTAATTATGCAAACAGAAAAAATATCCCAGAGCTAATCTATTTTTTTATTATGTGACTTCAATGATTTTTGCATTAAGCAACAGTGCATTATGATTTATCCATTATCTAAATTAAAGTGCAACAATAAACTTGTTTGAACATTAAAAGTTTCTGAAAGTCATTCTTGACTTTTTATGCAGAGAAATGCACTGTTTGAGAGAGCTGTGAAGGAACATACAGGAGCTTTTGAGATTAATTCCACATAGGCTATTTGCATCACCTTAATCTATCTGTGTGGTTGGTGTGATGCTGGTGATTGAGTTGAAGAATCTAATTATAGAGATTACTCGCACTGACCAGCTGGTACAGTACAGGACTCAGTGTGTGTTCAAACCTACATGGCTCACTCAGCCTGCCGGCTTCATGCTATTTTAAAGGGCTGTGTGCCTCAGTTACTGATTTTGTTTACGTAAAAAGGAATCTGTGGTTAAAATGAAACAACAACGTGTGCTTAAATTTTCTTTCAGGCTTTCACTCTGTTGTTCCACGTAGTTTACCCTGCACCTTTCACATGTGTTTTTGATCATGTCCAGTGTTTGGCTTACATCAAAAACTGTCTGATGGCCAAAAAACTCAATTTTGGTATAATTGGACGATAAAACCTTCTTCCATCTGGCTTCAGAGTCTCCCACATGCCTTCTTGCAAACTGTAGCCAAGAACAGTGGCTCTCTCTTTGCCACTCTCCATAAAGCTGTGAATTACCCTGTTAACAGTCTCTCCAGTTTTAGCCACTAATATCATTGGTCTCTTGGTGTCCTCCTGCCTCAATAGTCTCCTTCTTGGACAATCACTTGAGGACATCAGGTCACAGCTGAGTGATCCTCTTTTTATTTTATGAGTATTGATTTTACTGTACTCCAAGGGATGTACAATGGACTGGAAATGTTTTTGTTTCCATCCCCTGGTTTTTGCCACAATACTTACTCTCCAGAAGTTGTACCATGCAAAGCTTTATTTCTAGCACAATCGATTGAAACCCCTATGACTCTGTGTCACCAGCAAGGTCAAATTTTGTATGTACTAAAAGAACAAAGACTAGTCCTGTTATTATATTTACATATGGCCATCAACTTTAGTAATTTTGCTAACCACATACCCTCTCTCCACAACCCTACCCTCCAAAGATGTGTCAAGAAACTCAAACTCAGTAAACTAGAATTTGCAAAATTATTCCGTAGCAGAGTTTTTCTGAAAAAAAAAAAGTTTTTCTTTTAGGCCATCCAAAGATCCATCCATCTTCCAAACCGTTTTTCCTCTGTAGCAGGGGTTCTCAACACTGGCCCTCAAGGTCCACTTTCCTGCAGAGTTTAGCTCCAACCCTAATCAAACACACCTGAACAAGCTAATCAAGGTCTTCAGGATTACTAGCGGTGCGTTCCAAATGGGATATATCGCCCTCCGAAGGGCACTTCGGAGTGAAAACAATCATGGCCGCCATATTGAAGCGTCGTTCCAAACCGAAGTGCTCAAAACTGGCCACTTCAAAGGGCCCTTCGGAATGAAGGATTTCGAAGGGTACAACTGATGGACACTTAGGGCTCCCATGAACCTTTGCGCAGATTCTTTGCATGATGACAGCCCTCTGTGTGGGCACGTGATTATGACGCAGAAGGACACTTCAAGAAACAGTTGTTTGGTCCCCTACACCCTTCAACCCTTCTAAGCTCTCACCCCGCAGGGTACACCCTTTGAAGGAACTCCTCATTGCTCTACTGTGAATGTTATTGGCCCTTATAAAGTCTGTGTTTCTGTTGGTTTACAAAACAATTTAGTTGCCAGAGTTTTTATCCCCCTACTGGCCTCAACACCATGAATTCATCCAGAAAGTTAAATGTTCCACATTTATCTGTGATACTGGCGCGTTAAGAGTGTTTAAAAAATGTAAGAAGTCCAAAACAAAAATATTATCCAAGCGTGTCCAATAAAAAACTGAACATTTGACAAACTGTACCTTGCCTCTAATTTTAGGGATAGGGTTCAATGTGATTACAGCTTGACCTTTTGCTCAGTTTAGTCTTCGGGTCATTGTTAGAGTTATTAAAAGGAATATGATTGGTTGATCTGAATGTTATTTTATAAAAACAAATAATTTTTTTTTCCTCCGCATGACTTTGTTCCATTAATATTTCTGGAATGTCTGCATTTTTTTTGTTTTTTTTTGCTAATGCAGTTTTTTTTCCTATACATGTGACATGTTTTACAGATAAACTCAATCTAATGTATAGGTTTATGAAACATAACAAACAGCACAGCTGATGAATGCAAAAAATCTGAAAATGTGAGAAGAAAATGGTGCTGTTATTATTCTATTGAAATAGAATTCCAAACATCATCGTTCTTTCTCAAAATTACTAAAAGAATCATTAATAGAATCATTGGGTGACTATAATCGGAGCGAAAAACGTGAAATTCCTTACGATTCCATAACTACTAATGTGTTCTAAATTAACTCAATTAACTAATGTATTGTGTATGTTTCCTTCACTTTCTAATGCTTTTGTAGAGTTGTTTAACATCTAATGATTTATAATTAATAAATGTACATCCATCAGAAAAGTAACTGGAAACGTGTCTTTAATTATGCAAACAGAAAAAATATCCCAGAGCTAATCTATTTTTTTATTATGTGACTTCAATGATTTTTGCATTAAGCAACAGTGCATTATGATTTATCCATTATCTAAATTAAAGTGCAACAATAAACTTGTTTGAACATTAAAAGTTTCTGAAAGTCATTCTTGACTTTTTATGCAGAGAAATGCACTGTTTGAGAGAGCTGTGAAGGAACATACAGGAGCTTTTGAGATTAATTCCACATAGGCTATTTGCATCACCTTAATCTATCTGTGTGGTTGGTGTGATGCTGGTGATTGAGTTGAAGAATCTAATTATAGAGATTACTCGCACTGACCAGCTGGTACAGTACAGGACTCAGTGTGTGTTCAAACCTACATGGCTCACTCAGCCTGCCGGCTTCATGCTATTTTAAAGGGCTGTGTGCCTCAGTTACTGATTTTGTTTACGTAAAAAGGAATCTGTGGTTAAAATGAAACAACAACGTGTGCTTAAATTTTCTTTCAGGCTTTCACTCTGTTGTTCCACGTAGTTTACCCTGCACCTTTCACATGTGTTTTTGATCATGTCCAGTGTTTGGCTTACATCAAAAACTGTCTGATGGCCAAAAAACTCAATTTTGGTATAATTGGACGATAAAACCTTCTTCCATCTGGCTTCAGAGTCTCCCACATGCCTTCTTGCAAACTGTAGCCAAGAACAGTGGCTCTCTCTTTGCCACTCTCCATAAAGCTGTGAATTACCCTGTTAACAGTCTCTCCAGTTTTAGCCACTAATATCATTGGTCTCTTGGTGTCCTCCTGCCTCAATAGTCTCCTTCTTGGACAATCACTTGAGGACATCAGGTCACAGCTGAGTGATCCTCTTTTTATTTTATGAGTATTGATTTTACTGTACTCCAAGGGATGTACAATGGACTGGAAATGTTTTTGTTTCCATCCCCTGGTCTTTGCCACAATACTTACTCTCCAGAAGTTGTACCATGCAAAGCTTTATTTCTAGCACAATCGATTGAAACCCCTATGACTCTGTGTCACCAGCAAGGTCAAATTTTGTATGTACTAAAAGAACAAAGACTAGTCCTGTTATTATATTTACATATGGCCATCAACTTTAGTAATTTTGCTAACCACATACCCTCTCTCCACAACCCTACCCTCCAAAGATGTGTCAAGAAACTCAAACTCAAATTTGCAAAATTTGCAAAATTATTCCGTAGCAGAGTTTTTCTGAAAAAAAAAAAGTTTTTCTTTTAGGCCTCCATCCATCCCATCCATCTTCCAAACCGTTTTTCCTCTGTAGCAGGGGTTCTCAACACTGGCCCTCAAGGTCCACTTTCCTGCAGAGTTTAGCTCCAACCCTAATCAAACACACCTGAACAAGCTAATCAAGGTCTTCAGGATTACTAGCGGTGCGTTCCAAATGGGATATATCGCCCTCCGAAGGGCACTTCGTAGTAAAAACAATCATGGCCGCCATATTGAAGCGTCGTTCCAAACCGAAGTGCTCAAAACTGGCCACTTCAAAGGGCCCTTCGGAATGAAGGATTTCGAAGGGTACAACTGATGGACACTTAGGGCTCCCATGAACCTTTGCGCAGATTCTTTGCATGATGACAGCCCTCTGTGTGGGCACGTGATTATGACGCAGAAGGACACTTCAAGAAACAGTTGTTTGGTCCCCTACACCCTTCAACCCTTCGAAGCTCTCACTCTGGAGGGTAAACCCTTTGAAGGGATTAGGGCATAGGGATGAGCCCTTCCGAATGGAACGCAGGGTAGAAAGTTACAGGCAGGTGAGTTTGATCAAGGTTGGCGCTAAACTCTGAAGGAAAGTGGATCTTGAAGGCCAGAGTTGAAAACCTCTGCTCTATAGGGTCGCACATATGATGGTGCTTATCCCAGCATCTCAGGTCATAGGCAGGGAAACACCTTGGATCAGGGGTGTCCAATCTTGCTCCTGGAGGGCCAACATCCTGCAGAGTTTAGCTCCAACAAGCTTCAACACACTTGCCTGGAAGTTTCTTTTAAGTCTGAAGCCCTTGATTTGCTGGTTCAGGTGTGTTTAATTAGGGATGGAGCTAAACTCTGCAGGGCATTGGCCAGGTTTGGACACCCCTGCCCTGGATGGATGGCCAGGGAACACCCGGAGGAAAATTTGCCTAGTTACCTACATTTTTACAAAACTACAAAAACATACCTATATGTTTTTGTTGTAGAATACGATAGGGGATATATTCACACGTTATAGAAACGAAAATGATGGTGTATAAAATTGATTTTAAGATAAAAAATTAGACGACAAAAATTAACTTGACGGAGCTCAAACTCAAAACACACGGCAGCAACAAACATAACATTCACTCTGGTTTTCAGCTAACATAAACATTAAAACACTAACTTTTATTCCTGGCATGATCTTCCAATGAGCCTATGTTGATAAATAAGTACTTATTGTGAAAAAATAAAGCTGACAGCTTTCTGATGTTAGACAGCCCCTGAGAGAGAGGGGGAAAAAATGAAAATATGGCAAAAAAATTATAATAAAGACGCTTAGTGTCTAGTGCAGGTGGTGAATAAAGCAGGACGTTTGGAAACTACATGGTTAACACTTCATGTTTGATTACCTGAGGCAAAACCAACATTAGTGGATGTGAACACAGAGAGCCAGAGTGTTATAATGCCCCCCAGATAACAAAATAAGGGTAAAATGACTTGGATGTTTATTCAGATGCCTTTGTGTGAATGTTTTTGGATGTTAAATTAATTTCAAGTGCTCCGGAACAGCATTATTAACAGGAAATTCACATTCTATTTTAAAAGTATAGTGGACTGAAATTGGTTGATTTTTTTTTTTTTTTACTTGTCTTCTAGCCGCTTAATATCACTGGGAAAGAGAGAAAATTATTGAATATGTCATCTCATTATATGCAGAACAATAACCTGAAATTCAGAGACATTTCATAGCAATAATGGATATAAGAATAGCACATAATAAACCATGAGTCAATTCATTTGTAAGAAGTGTTCAGCAAAATGCACTCAGTGCTTGTGCTCATAGCAGGGTCAACAGACGTTCAAAGCAAACAACTTACATAAGTCTGTGATGCTTCACCACTTTCAGAAATTGGAAATTAAATGGGCTGTAAGTGTGTTTTTGCAATGTAATGCATACAGTAAAATGTCCCTACAACCATACGTATATGTCATGACATTACACGTGTAAAAACAGCAGAAAAAAAATTCAGGAGAGTCACCCATGATTAAAAAATAATAATATTAAAAATAAAAATGAGTGTGAACATTTGTAAACACTCAAAAGATTCTCATTCAAAAGATCCTTTTGAAATAATCAAATCATAGCTGTCATGTTTATTCAGTATCATTACCTCTGATTCAGCTGCCCTTTTTCATGCATGCATTTGGAGAATTTATTTGGTGTCTGAGGCAACCAGATGAGATCCTTATGCTTCTGAAAAAAAAAACATTGCACTCTTGTTTCTGAATTGTAATTTAGTTTATTTATGCAGAGATTTTGGAGAAATTAAGTAAAAGCAGCAGCTGCTGCTACAAAAGAAAGGATGTTTTCAGAAAGGATTTCCAACTTCCTACTTGGAAAAGTTCCATAGAATAGCATACAGAGGTTTCCAACTTGGAGACTCATGTGGAAAACTGGAACTCCAATTTTGCTGAGATGTGTATTGCACAGTGCTACAATGATCCATGCCAACCTTTCTTTCACTTACAACAACATCTCGAAACTGCCAGCGTAACATTATGAGATATTTTTAAGAATGTTGTGAAGAAATATAATAATTTTGAGATGTTAAGTTCACAGAGGCAGAATTATTCATTATTATTGAATAATATTTTCTTCAGAATTACCATGGTAGATTTTTTCAGAGTGTGCCATGGCACCATCATTGCAATTGATGAGATGATTGGCCTGCATGCCAACCTTAAGACGTAGACGTACACACATTCACACAGTTTTTCTTCCATCTCCTGAGGCTGAGCTGGTTATGGGAGCAGGCAAAAACACCGCTCAGATGCAATTAATCTTCTCTTGTCTTACATGAGATGTTTTACCAAGAAGCCAGGAAAATTTACCATTGCCATGTAAAATGATTAAATTACACCAGAGGCCTGAAAACAAAAATATTTTACATTGAGCTATTCAGTCCTGCTCTCTCTTCTTTTCCATAATAGAGAGGAGATTACTTTTATTTAATAATTTAATATATGCTCACCCATAAAAATAAATTATAATCTATAGTATATAACTAAACTATAGACATATAGACTGATATATGAGTACATATGTGCTATTGCTATACACACAACATATTGTTTTGGTCAGTGCAATACATTTGCTCTAAAATGATCATTATCATTTCCCTACAGGCTCTAACTATTGTATATATTAGAGATATATTTTATACTATATATTTTAATCTGTACATGTCAAAAATCTGTTGAACCCCTCAGAGTAACAGCTTTAAAGAAACGAGGAGTTACACTATTTACACTGTCTGTACATCAGGAACATTGGACTGTCAGAAATATGTTTTAGCTGCAGAAGCAGGACATTTCAGATACTTACAACAGTGCTCTTTTAGCCATGAGGATGCATAATGCAGTTATAATGCATTGTAGAATGTCCTTTAACCCCATCCTGCTAGCTTTCTATCACATATTTTAGTAATCATACCAAATTAGATCACCCGAAAGCTTAAACACTCAAAAATCATCCTGCGAAAACCAGTTTCAAATCGGACATTGTGTTACCATGGAAATAGTACTTTAAGTCCCTTTAGCAGGATCCTCCCCCAAGTGGGTGGTGTCAAGTGTCATTTTATAAAATTTACTACAATATTTTATAATCAGAATTTATCTTGACAAAACACATATTGTTGGGAAGGTCTGAGTCTCAAAGTTCCATATTTGGTGTTTATTTTTTGATAGAAGTAATGCTGTGACAAGTTTATTAATTTGTGACAGGAAAATGCATAAAAAAAATGTAAATGTATGTCATTCGGTGTCTATTTTTTGTATGGTGCCTAAACAAAATCTCACAGGAACCTCATTTTTTTGTGATATCAACTTCAAATGTGGAACAAAACTTAGTTAGACATGACTTTGATTTTATAGCAGTTTTAGATTCCAAAATACAAAAACAAAGTACATTTTTTTTACCGTAAACTTACATTTCTGTAATTTTTGTACATTTTCATTTTTTGAAATAAAAATAAATACTTAAGCAATAACATGCTGATTGTCTTCTTTAAAAAGAGTTTTATGAAGCATTCATGAATTACAACCATTTAAATTCGGAAAAAGAGTAATTCACTTGCATATTATACAGTACAGGAAAGTTCTGACACCCTTCCACCCAAGATGACCTATCTATATCTACTTTAGGGGAATTCCTGCCATCTTACTTGCACACTGTATGTCTATGTAGATGTGGCCAGTGGCATTTCTGTGTCTGCTTTACTGAAAGCCTGTGTGCCGTTCAGATCAGACCTACGGCAGATACAGCCAGCAGCACACAGAGACAGAAAGACCATTTCAGGTTTTCTCATCACGTTTGCAGTGATGTTCAACACTTTTAGCATTACAAAATCATTACAGATTGCAAAGGTAACACATAATAAATCATGGGCAACTGTTTATCAGTGCGTTACGTACTGGTTTAAACAGTTTATTAATATATCTATAATTTAGGAACAATGCGCTTAAGATGCGCTTTATATAATTAAAGAATTATATAAACGTTTTGTTAGAAAAGATTTTGAGGTAGAACAAAACAGGTTGAATAATTAATAATGTGTGAATAATGTTAGACAAAATATAAGTAACTGTGAATTAAATGTTTTGATTATTACACCAATAGTGCAATGATTCTTTTGACTCTAAATTCTGATTAGATGAGCTGAAATAAACAAAGCAACACATTTATATTATCTTTTTGCCAATGCTGCCATTTAAAGGGGTGGTTCACAGTTTTTTTTTTTCTAGGATTGTTTGTGTTTATGGGGTGCAGTCTAACATGTGTTAATGCTTCATTTTTTAAAAAACGCATTCTTTTTCGCATAATTTTCCTTTATTCCACACCGCTCTGTCCCTTCTCTGAAAAACGCACTGATCATTTCTTTCTTTTATGAAGCCCCGCCCTCAGAAATAGGCGATGGGCTCTGATTGGTTAGCTAGCCCAGTGTGTTGTGATTGGCTTAAACGCCAAGTGCGCTTCTAAACGTCCCGCCCCTCACCTCAGCG